>NW_010304317.1:19186-23411 GCF_000700745.2 Antrostomus carolinensis | reverse complement strand
TTCTATGATTCTATGATTCTATGATCTCAGTAAATTCAATGGCAAAACTCCCATTGACTTTAGCTGGATCCAGGTTTCTCTCAGATAATTTTGTCAAGAAAGATGTTTTTTATCATAGAGTCATAGAATGGTTTGTGTTGGAACATTATCTAGTCCAATCCCCCTGAAATGAGCAGGGACATCAACTACGTCAGGTTCCTCAGAGCCCCATCCAACCTGACCTTGAATGTTTCCAGGGATGGGGCATCTCCCACCTCTATGGGCAACCTGTTCCAGTGTTTCACCACCCTCATCATTGGAAGTGGAGAGGGAATATAAGGGCGGTGTGCATGATGTCAAGTAGTTGTGAAAAGACACCAACAAAAACAAGGGGGTCACGGAAAGCTTGGGTTGCCTGTGCATCTGAATAGAACAAGTCATATCCCATGCCTCACTCAAGAGGAGACTTAATTCTATTTGCTCTTATGCTCTTATGACCCAAGAGAAATACTTGTCTGAATGATACAAATATCTGTCCTGCTCTGTTTATAGTACTTTCAGTCAAAAATAGCTGGGACAGGAGGGAGTCATGTAAGGAAAACCGTTTGCTTATGAAAATGTTTTTTTCCCTGTTTGTATATAGTTTGTACACACACCCACACGCTCACATGTGCATAGCCACATCTCACAGACAAGTCTTTTTCCTAAAGAGGCTCAGTAGAGCAACCATTCATAATACTTTCTCACAGCTTTGCTTATGAGCAGTGTTCAGAACGAAGAGCCTGGTTCAAAATCCATTGGCGTCTGTGGAAAGATGCCCATTGACTTCACTGAGATTTGGGTCAGGTCCCAAGTCTTCCCTATTTAGAATTTGGAAAATAGGCTTCAATTTCTCAGCTGTATATTCTGGGCTAACTGGGTCTGAAACTAAGTGCACAGAAAAGCCCCACATACCCAAGGCTGTACCTTGCAAATGAGTCTTTTGTTTCTGTCTGCTCATGGATCATTGAGTTCTTCAAAGTCAGTCAAACAAATAATGATTCTAGTCATTGGATTTTCTGTCCTTACAAGGTTTGGCAGCTCTCAGAGATGTTATCTGCAAGATGTAACCATCCCTGTGGTCGTGCCAAAAGATGATCTTCTGCAACAATGAAAAGTAGTCTTTTAAAAAAAAACTGGACGAAGAAGAAACGCATTTTGAAGAAAATTTTTCAGATTCTCTTCTGCAAAATAGATATTCTTCAGTCCTCCAATAGACTTCAATAAAAAGAAGTGTTCCTTGGCATTAACATTTATTTTTTTTCCTAAAGCACAGTTTTATGAAAGCAATTTTGCAAAAGGTTTAAATGAATGACCAGTAGAAGCTTTTGCACAATGAGGGTGCATTCACCATGCTGTTTCTGATCTCCTTCTTGAGAATTAATTAGTTAACTACCTTCATACCTTCTTTTTTCCAAGCTTAATTTCATTTTTTACTGTAGTAGCAACCTAGCATATTAGATTTTTGTTTTGTTTTTAATCAAGACATTGAAATTACTACTTCAAGCTTAGAACAGATATGAATAAGAATAGGCTAGATCCTGTCTTTCATCTATGAAGGAATCTGCACTATTTTGAGGCTTTTTAGGGTCAGTGAGAGTTTTTCCAATTATTTCAATGTGAATTTCATTGATTTTGGGCACAGAAGAAGGGCTGATGTGGGACAAAGTTTTAAGCTGTATGTCAGCACTCTGCTACTTCTGCACCAGAGGAATCCTTTCCAAGTCTATTGTTTTATGCAGTGCTACATTACTGAGGTGACATAATTATGTGGGTGGCATAAGATTTATGATATCCTTAATTATTCATTTATTTAAGTGTCTGGGGGTTGCTCTTAATGTGACAGATGTACATATTTATCACAGGCACCAGATGAACTGAGTTGTTTGGGGTTTTTTTAAATAAGGTTATTTACTTTTGGAAAAAACCCAGATGTAGATAGTAATCTATTTTTTTTTTTTAGTTTAAATTTCATTCAGACTCATAAGAGAGTTTGTTTAATTTTCTTATCTTCATTATATTTTGATGACAACTTAATTATTTTTGAAAAATTAATAGTTCCTCCACTTCCCTGTGTTAAGCAAGAGAAGAGTATTATGCACTAATTATAAGGAGTGAACTACAACTGACGTCAACAGAATTTGTGTGACTGCACATATAAATTAAAACAGAATATTATACAACAGCTGGAAGACTGTCTAAGAAATAACTTTTTGAATGCCATGTTAAGGAACATGCTGACTAACACATTCATTTAATTCAAGAATCTCTACACAAGTAATGTTCTTGTCTACTGACTTTTGCGTAGCCTGAAAAATGTAAATGGACAGATTTCCATGCTTGTTCTGCCCAAATGTAGTGATTCATATTTAAATACACCAGTTGTACTCTGATTAGAAATTGGTTTAAACTGCAATGAGGCCTGACATAGACAGAGTCTGAAGAGCTCAGGATAGTAGTCACACCTATAGTCACTATGGGTGTACAAGTAGAGAGAGGATGGGAAGGTTACTCATCACCAACTCCAGCATTTTGAAGAACATGTGAGGTTTGACATCATCCTACTTGTGCACAAGAGCTCATTTTAATAATTTGTGATCAAAAAAAGAACACCCTAGCTTTTGATCATCAGCTGCATTTATCCCACTCCTTTCTGGGTGTAATGAATATTCTTTTTTTGCAACACTACATGAACAGGGCCCAGCTGTATGTCAGGGGTGATCCTGCAGACAGGAATGGCAGGCTCAGAAGAAATCTGTGGCACAGAAGACCATGGAGAAAACAGTGGACTCATTTCTAGGATAAGGAATTACATAGAGCAAGAGTAAAACAGAATTCCTCCATTCATAGTTGTGATTTCATAATCTCATAATCCACAAAGTAGCAGTGTGCGTTGCAGACTCCAGTGCTAGTACACAAATCAGTTTTGGCAGGCATTTGAGAGCAGACCTCTCCAAAGCCCCAATCTGTAATCTAAAACAAAGATAATCACTAATAACATCTGTTCAAAGTGCAGACAGTAACTATCTAGAAAAATAACTCGGATGTCTCACTATAACCCTAGAATGAGCAACTCTTAGGAATTAGGGAATGTGGATGGAAAAATTGTAATCCTTCTTGGAGAGAAGCAATGCTCTTGAATGTATGCCTTCAGAGAGTAGAGTGTCAAAGCAGTGGTTTTTTCCCGAGTTTATATGTTATTCCTGGTCTCCTCATTTAGCTGCCAATAACACACAGCAAACACTGGGACTTCTTTTAGTATTTCCTCTGATCCCTTGGTAAGCTTCATACTCATAAAGGAAAGGGAGGGAAAATACTATTTTTCTTTACTTTCCTCTGTAAAAATACAGAAGTTTTCTGGTAAGGAAAGAGATAGATCACTTGGCATAAAGATTTTTAAGTCACACTGGACAAAGTTAGGACAGCAATATCAACAAGTAATTGTTGAGGAAATTCCTTAATATCTGATGATATTTTTTCAGTCTTCTAGTAACAAAGTACTTATTGAAGACTGATTTAATGGGATCCAAAGTTAACCTGGGCTCCAGAATAGTAACAAAACATGTAAGTTTAGGTGTTGATGTAAATGTCTTTTACCTGTATTTTTTGATGTAAAATGTCATATATATCTATATCTTACCAACCTATTTTAAATATATACACGCTCCTAGCAGGCAGGGCCAGACTGCACGCATCATCCTTGTGGTTACAGAACTTCTGTGCAATTTGTAGCTCAAATAACTGCCTTCCTTTTTCCCTGAGTGTATTGAAGATATCAAAGGCAAGGTTTGGAAGTAGAAGTAGGTGTCTTCCACAAGACAAGTTAATATAGGTGGGAAAATGGACAAGTTTGGGAAAAATGTTTCTTGTTAGCAAAAAAGGCAAGATGTTCAAAGATGATTAAACGGTATCAAAACAAGGGAAACATAAGTGTGCTTAATTTAATCTTACTACAGTTACCCTTTTTTTCTTCTCTTGGTAGCCTTGATGAAACTGTATTGAGTTCCAGTTTGCCATTTTTTCTAGTTATATAATTTGAGCAAATAAATGCATATATTTCCTAATAACCTGCTTTCTGCACATTGGAACAGATTCAGCTGGAGCAGTTTGCAGCACTCCCCCTGAGCAGCTTGTAGCTTTGTGGTGAGGGCATTTTCCCAAAAGATGGGTGCAGAGCTGTTAAGCTGAAGACGTACTTTAATTTCTT
>NW_010304317.1:0-19101 GCF_000700745.2 Antrostomus carolinensis | reverse complement strand
AAAAAAAAAAAAAAAAAAAAGGAAAAGAAAACTATACATACCTCTTCAAAGGATGGTAGCTCTGTGTAGCCCTGCAAAAAGTACTGCAAGGCAGGCTGCGTTTCACTTGTAAACTCAGAGCTTACTCTTAGTTTGCTTGAGGGGTTTATATGATCAGTGTGGCAAGAGGTGGTATCTATCCTCAGGTGCAGCATGAGGATGAGTGCAGTGGTGTCTGTTCAGGGACCAGGCTTTCAACAATAAAGCATCTAACTATAAAGCTCCTAAATCTCTAGATGGATCCCTAAAGCTTCACTTTCTGATATATTTACTTATTCCAGAAAGTGTGAAGAAATAAGGCTAACCAAAGGGCTAGCTAGGGAGAAAGGGCCATTTGAGACTGAGCTAAAAATCAAATTGTCTTTTAAGGTTGTAATATTTCGCTATGTGGTAAAAAAGAACTTTATTACAGAACATTCAGGAATTCCCAGGGTCTGGTGGGCTCTAGTTTTTGTTCACTACTGAAATCTACCCAGTGTGTCAAGCATATAACTTCATTACAGTTTCTATTATATTTGATTCTTGAATGTTGGCGTCTACAATGCTTCATGTGTGAATAGCAACTTACAAGTTTTTTGCTGAGAGAAAGATTACCATCCTGCTAGCACTGGCAACCAATCTCTATTTGTCCTACAATCTTTAAAAATTCCCATAGTTACCTGATATTTATAGACACGTTTATAATCCAAAGTGTAATTTTACCTGTGGGAAAGCACACAAATACCCTGCATTGCGGAACATCTAGTTTGGGTTTTGCTCCAATATTTCGCTGAATTTCTTAATCTTAGGTGGGATTCACTACACCTAAGAGAAGAGTATTTGAAACTACTGGTTATCTTCTACCAGCAACTTCTAGAAACAAGCACTGGGAAGAAGCAATTCACCACAACTATCTGGGATGTCTGTTTCTTTTCAGGAGGTGCTTTTTTCTGATCACTGAGGCAGAGGGTGCTTAGATGTCATGCCTACCTTTTAAATGGTGGTTACTAAGTGAGATGAATTCTAGACTCTTAATTCAAAAAAATACTTCACACATTCTAGGTAGTATTCCGACTGATATCAAAATCACATGTAAGTTCTGATTACAAAGATTTTTCTGATTTTTTTGGGGGGGATGGAGGGGGGAAGAAAAGAAAAAAATTCAGAAAATCCTGGATCTGAGAACTCAATTTTTATAACAAAAATATTTTAATATAAGGAAAAAACCCAGTCACTTCCAGACCTAGGGAAAATAATGGCTTCATGTGGTGACTTTAGTTGCACAAACACATAATAAGATTACCGAGTCTATACAGTTGTTATCTCTGTTTTAGTTCCGGCATTAGTTGTGCTTAATTCCCATCCACAGTGCTGTCAAGGGTAGTGTGCTCTATTCCTCTATTTTTAATGTGAAAATGTCTATGCAGAATTCTAGGTATTTTGGATAACAATAGAGTTTTTGTCTGCATAGGAGTATTAGCGTGAATGTCAGACACTGGAAGAAGGAGAAAATAAATAAATTAAATGAAGCAGAATTCTATTCAAGGCAATGGAAAACTAAAAAACATAATAATATTTGAACACTGGAAGAAGGAGAAAATAAATAAATTAAGTAAATGAAGCAGAATTCTATTCAAGGCAACGGAAAACTAAAAAAAATAATAATAATTTTTTTAAAAGTGTATCTGGCCCTCTATTTGACCAAAACTGGTTAAAAAAAAAAAGTCAGAAATTTTCTAAGCACCCCAAAATCTTTTCCAGTAACAATGCTAATGTAGATCTGAGCAGTTCTGCAACAGCAGGAGGACTAGACTCTCACACAGACCTCAGCACTGACATTCTGGACCCTCACTCTCTTTTGCATGAGAGAATGTTTTAATTTTCTCATTCTGTTGCATTTAGGGGAGCAAACTTCCCATCTGCAAGATACAAAGAAGCAAAAAGGGATTCTGATCACAGTCTACAACAATGGCATTAATACAAATTGTATTAATCTGTTGTCCATACACCAAACCACAACTGTACTTCTACTTATGCCCTGTTTAAGGAAGGAAGGAGCTGCTTGAATACTCCTGGGAAGAGTTTCTGGACATTCTGATTACATGGGAACTTCAGTGAATGATGCAAAAGCCTGAAGACTTTTTTTTAATTTAATTTTTTGCCTCTATTTTGGAGCATGAAGAGTGTGGACATCTTGTGCTGCTACATTCCCCTTGGGCTATATTTCCCGCCCCCACACACACACACATATGGGGCTGTGTGCCCTGGGACTCATAAAATCTCTGACCAGGCAAGCAATGATATAACTCAGATCCCTGCTATTAGGGAAGAACCACTACAGTGGATTTTCATTACTTTTCAAAAGGTTGTTAAAACTCTTGGCAATCATTACTGGAGAAGCAGAGTAGCCAGGTCTCATTTTGCTGTTTTACAAATCCATTAATGCTTCATAGTAAATCGAGCAATGTTGAAATCCCTGGACACCACCAACCTTCAAGAGCAAATGGATGAAGCAAGATCTTCTGTTACCAAGACTTCATTAACTAAATAGACTATAACATACCTTGCCAAAAAGCAGGAAAAATAAGCAAAATAAGTTCCCAAAACACTGGCTAAATTTTGCTCTGAATTACCCTGATGTAAACCAAAGAAAGCATGTACAGAATTTTCTTGCCCTTAAAAGTGGGTGCTATGTTTTGAGATATATAACCAAAATTTTGTTTGAAAAAGGTTTAGTAAGAAGAGCACAGGTTTTGCCATATTGGTGTAAATTCAGGAAGTCAGACTTCTGAGGCACATCTGAGACAGAAAAATCTCCTAAAGCTCTTGACTTCTGACAACTGTCCAGACTGTCAACAGAATTATGGGCAGTATAGGATGTATGAATATATTTCTTCCTCTTAACACTCTTATATCAGGTTTGTGTGGCAAGGTTTTGGTCACATAGGGGCTACAGGAGAGGCTTCTGTGAGAAGCTGCCAGAATCTTCCCCTGTGTCCCATAGAACCAATGCCAGCCGGCTACAAGATGGACCCACAGCTGGCCAAGGCCAAGCCCATCAGTGACAGTGGTAGCATGCCTCTGTGATAACATATTTAAGAGGGGGGAAAAAAAAAACCAACCTTGTATAATTCTGAGAGGAACAACTCTGCAGACACCAAGGTCAGTGAAGAAGGAGGGGGAGGAGCAGCCCATGGTGGAGACCGTGGTGAGGCAGGCTGTCCCCCTGCAGCCCATGGAGGTTGACAGTGGAGCAAATATTCACCTGCAGCCCATAGAGGATCCCACACCAGAGCAGTTGAGTGCCTAAATGAAGCTGTGACTCCATGGGAAGCCTGTGCTGGAGTAGGCTCCTGGCAGGACTATGGCCCCATGGAGAGAGGAGCCCACACTGGACCAGGACTTGTGACCCTGTGGGGGACCCATGCTGGAGCAGTCCATTCCTGAAGGACTGTCTCCCATGGAAGAGGGAGACTGCTCCACAATGGAGCAGTTCATGAAGAACTGCAGCCTGTGGAAAGGACTCATGTTGGAGAAGTTAATGGTAGATTGTCTTTTGCGGAAGATTCCCCACGCTGGAGCAGGGGAAGAGTGTGAGGAGTCCTCCCCCTCAGGAGGAAGGAGCAGCAGAAACAACGTGTGATGAACTGACCACACTCCCCATTCTCTGTTCCCCTGTGCCGCTGGGTGGGAGGAGGCAGAGAAATTGGGAGAGAAGTTAAGATCAGGAAGAAGGGAGAGGTGGAGGGAAGGTGTTTGAAGGTTTGTTTTTATTTCTCATTATCCTCCTCTGATTTGATTGGTAATAAATTAAACTAATTTCCCGAGTCAAGTCTGTTATGCCTGTGACGGTAATTGGTGAGTGATCTCTCTGTGTCCTTATCTCGACCCATGAGACTTCCATTATATTTTCTCCTCCCTGTCCAATTAAGGAGGGGAGTGACAGAGTGGCTTTGGTGGGCACCTGGTGTCCAGCCAGTGTCAACCCGCCACTCTTCATAACCCATTTTGAGGAACACACAAACACACAGAGGATGAATAAAGTTTCTACTATCTTTCATCTTTCCACTCTTCAGAAACCAGGCAAGCTTTCAGCCTGAAGCTGCCTATTACTAACTTGAGCTTGCTTGGTTGCTTTTTTGTGCCCATTTAACCAATTCATCACCACAAATGCTCCAGAGCTGGCACATGGGAAAATATTTACCTCCAGGTTTCTTTTGTTATTGTTTAGTCACCAATTTAGGAAGCAGATACTTGTTACATTTATTTTATTTGATTTTTTTTTATTTGCTTGGATGTGAGAACTACCCTGAACTTCATCATAAACTTGTTATGATCAAGTTCCTTCAGAGAGTTGCCCAATGAGATCCTATAGCATCGACTCATCAGATCCCACCAGTATGGTTTGCTTTTCTTGAGTGGGACCTCACAAATTTCCTGAACTAAAAGTGGTTCAGAATATCTTCAAGATTCCTTTGTCCTGTCACTAAAGTCTATACATAAAAAGATTGTACAAATAATCTGTTATATACACATACTTTCTTTTGTTTACATTTGATTTAGATGCTTTTTTTTTTTAAGAAAAAAGAATTTTGTTTTCAGAGAGCCTAGGGTGTTAATTTGTATGACAAAATACTTCTGCAGTTTTTCTGCTAAAAAGGAAGCTCCATATGATGTCCATTAGAAACAGCCCAAAGCTACAAGCTTGATGTTGCAAAGCAACAAGAACACAAATTTGTTTCTGATCTTCTGTGAAACTTCAGTTTTGGAACAAAGGTTTGGATGTGATATTCTAGCATTGGTTAATTTCTTTTAAGTAAAAAAGAAATATAAGCCCTTCTTATTTTATTTTCCTCACATAAATCTAGAATACTGGCTCAAAAGTTAAATAATAAATAAATAAAATAAAAAGGGTTTTTTCCTGCAATTAAAACTTAGATCTGTTCTTAAAAGTAATTTTTCAGAGGCAAGCTCTCTCCTTTCTCCTTTTTCTAATCTCTAATATCTGAATTAATACATGAACAAACAGAATTAACAGGTTGCAACTGAGGGAAAAAGATTGACTTGTTTATCTCTAAGGACCATATTTGACCCAGGTCATATCCACAGGTTAAGACCACAATCTTCAGAGAACGGCACAGGCTGATCAGGAAATGATAAACAGATTACTAAAAAAATATGGTAGATGCACTCATGGCAGCTCAACAATGCTGCTGAAAATTCTTTTGCTGGCTGAACTGCCATTTTTTCTTTCTTTCCAATTCCTTCTCCCTCACTTCACTTTAAAGAAGCCTAATGGAAAAGACAATAGAAATAACAGAATTCACTCAACTAAAAAGCAATATTTTCACAAAGGAAGAAAAAAATCAAAAACAGTGTCAGGAAGAAAGAAAAACATTTCAAACATGCCCTTTCTGATGACCTCAATCATAAAATAAACATAGCAATATCAAGAATGGGAAAATGAATTTTCACTTATTCAAATAAATAAATAAATACATACATATCATGTCTTTCCAGATTGCAAAAAGGAAGAATGAAAAAATATTCCTTTCTTATTCAAGCCGTATAGAACAAATTGGAAAAAAATGGATGCATCCTGACAGATTTATGTTCTAAAAACACTGGGAATTTCACATTTTTCAAGGCTAATCACATTCAGAAGAAACTTAGTCCTGGAGCTGGGTATATATATTTATAGATATTCCGCAGACTCTTCCAGTACTAAGTGAAACATTAAACTACTTTATTAGCAAAGCAAGAACTGATGCACTTAGGGCTGGCAGCTGTAGTATAGAGCCAGAAAGCCCCAAAAGAAAGTGGTAACAAGCTCTCCAGCTTTCTAGTCAGCACGTTCAAGTGATTAAGTCCCAGTTCTAGGAACAAATCTTATACAGGCATAACGCTTGAGTGGCTTCAGAAGAGGCTGTAGTACCACCTTGGACTTACTCCAACATAATTAAAAGCAGGCTTGTGCTCATCTACTTTACTCTGTGAGAAATGCAATACAATTATTTCATCATATAGCAGCATGTTGCTATAGATGAACTGAGCTTTCTGAAGCTCTTCTATTGCTGTTCTGACCTGGGTGGACATAAGCTTCCTTCAGGCTGGAAATCATTTTAGGAGAGCATACTCCAGCATCTTTTAGCATGGTGGGCCCATACAAACCAAAGCCGGGTCTAGGCTCATCTGCATTACATGCATGGACATGCTTTCAGTCCACATTGCCATCTCAGGGCCTCTCAGCTGTATAGACTCCATTTCATTTTCATTTCCTGCTCCAAGACTGAGGAACCAGGACTCAGACCTGTCCATTTCTGCAGAAAAAAAAAAGAAAAAAAAAGAAAAAAAAAAAAAAGAAAAAAAAAGAAAAAAAAGGAAAAAAGGAAAAAAGAAAAAAAGAAAAAAAAGAAAAAAAGGAAAAAAAAGAAAAAAAAAAGGAAGTGTGAAAAAATCCAAGCTAGCGATTAGGGTCAAGATAAAGAACAGCTACAAAGAGTTATTGGCCAGCAGGAGAAGCTGGGAGCATTGACTCTGCTCCTGGTGCAAGCAGAAGGGCTTACCAGCACCCCCTGCTCCTACCATGTACCCAGTGGTCTCCTGTCAATGAAGCAATGACTGTAGCTTTTCAGGGCAGAAAGGCAAAAGAAATAAGTTGTGGGCCTACACTGCCTTTAGAGAACTGCTTGATTCACCTGTGCCTAGAACCCTGCCTGGTAGGTTACTGGCAAGGCGAGTTCTACAATGAACTTGTCTGCATTCCCTGACTGATCCCATCTGCCAGCTGTGTGTCACTGTCAGGCTCCAACACTCATGTGCCTCCAGCAGGACTAAGGAAGTGATCCTCACCATGTACTTGGCACTGGTGAGGCCACATCTTGAGTGCTGTGTTCAGTTTTGGATCCCTAACAACAAGAAAGACATTCAGATGCTGGAGTGTGTCCAAAGAAAAGCAACAAAGCTAGTGAAAGGTCTAGAATACAAGTCTTATAAGGAGTGGCTGAGGCAACTGGGGTTGTTTAGTCTGGAGAAGAGGAGGCTCCGGGGAGACTTTATCACTGTCTACAACTACCTGAAAGGAGATTGTAACAAGGTGAGTATCTGTCTCTTCTCCCAAGTGACAAGTGATAGGACAAGAGGAAACGGCCTCAAGTTGCACCAAAGGAGGTTTAGATTGGATATGAGGAAAAATTTCTTCACCAAAATGATTGTCAAGCATTGGAACAGGCTGCCTAGGGATGTGTCGAAGTCACCATTCCTGGAGGTATTTAAAAGACAAGTAGATGTGGTGCTTAGGGACATAGTTTAGTGGTGGACTTGGCAGTGGTAGGTTTATTAAAGGTCTTTTCCAAACAAAACAATTCTATGATTCTATGACCTATCACTTCACCAGCAAAAAAACTCTTCTGGGCTGCACTCAGGGAGCATGGAGGGAGGATGAGTTCTTCATTTCCAAAATAGTTCTTCAGAAAGATAATCTAACCCTAATGACTTTCAAACATTACTACTGCATATGAAAAAACTAAGAGCTTCCAATAGGCATTCCAAAGTGCCACTTAGCATTATAATTCAACTAGCAATTCAATTTTCCAAGGTCTAAATTCAGTATATGATGTGTAAAAAAGACCCAATTCAAAAGACATATGAATGAAATGCATGCAAGCATCTGTGATTCATTCCATCAGCATCATCAGCTTTATAAATGCAGGTTCAAAATACCCAAGGTCAATATTTCTCAGTTATAAAAGTAAAAGGAAACTGCATTCATGAAAATCAGCAATAACTTCAGAACTGTAATGAGGGATCTTGTGAGAGGTAACAGCTTCTTTCAAAAATGAATTTTCCCCAAGGCATGAAAGGTAACAATAACAGTGCAGAGATCCAAGTGTTGAAATAGTCAATGGCTTGTTTTTTGTCTGAATCTGTATTCTACCATACAGTCAAACAAGAGCTAAGGGGGAAAAAATAAATTTCCCCGGACCTTGCTGCAACACAAATTACTTTCATTGGCCCTTTTCCACGTTTTTCTGTTGCACAGTGGTACACCCCTTAGTACACACTGGAATGATTGAATTTTAGGATAAACCTATGAATTTGTTATAAATTAATCTCTATTCAATATTTATTATTTTCCCAATGCACTTACTTTTAAAATTATGGAGATGTCCAAATGTAAATTTGCAAATCGTCTTTGAAACAAAGATTAGTTTGGTTTTGGGTTCTTAAATTTGCAGTGACCAGCTTCCATTTTATTTGATGAATGATTCAACTGACTTCCCAATTCATAATAGAGTTTCCATCTGATTATTTCTCCACTCTACATGAAAGAAAATTGTCTTAATACTAATTACCTTCTAATACAATACCAAAATTAGGAAATATCTGGTGCCCCGTATTGGTTTTTTGACTGCTTATTAACCCATCCTTTTTTACAGTTCTCTATTTTGCTTAGCTGTTAGCTGATTGTCTTATTTAAGAACTGTAACATTAGCAAAACCCAAGTAATGTTCTGCTGTCAGCTCACTGTTCTTCCTTTATCTGTCCAACCCCATCTTGAAAACTTATGAATTGAGTGCAAAATGCCATGTTGAGAGAACCTCTTTGACATCAATGCTAATGTTGTCTGTCATTGTCTGTGTCTAATTCATCTGTGCAAGCTATATCCTGATATAAAACCATCACATCATATTTATTTTCTTTTTGCTTATATAGTATTCCAAAAAGGAGGCTATCAAATACTTTCTTAAAATCTGTAGTGCATATTTTAAGTATTTGTTGTTGTTTGATGCATCTTTGATATAGTCTTCTATGGCTGAAAATATAGTTGTAGACTGGTTAAGATCTACCCTGCTCTTGCTAAGCTTTGTCTTTAAGAGCCTCTCTTTAAGAGGCTTTTGTAGCATATGTAGCTTATTAATTCTGTTGTTGAACTTTTCTCAGGTTGAGCTTCATGGTTTATTTAGCCTTTATAACTTAAGAATATTACAGATTAATATAGTAGGCCTTGTGATTTACCACCTCCTCTTTCAACATTTATATCAATTTCCTTGCTATTCATCCAAATCCTCTTGGATATTTCTATACTACTTTTATTGATGTGATTTTTATTGATTTTGCTTCGCATGGAAGAATTGTGGGCATGTTGGAGTTTTTGAAAATGTTTTTTGAAAAAGTTTATTTTGTCTGATTTCATTTTGTTGATAGAGCTCTCTATTTTGTGATACTGTCATGCAGAAAGGGCTTCAAGATGTCAATGTTGATGTCCTGTAATGAGTCAAGCCTTGCTGCATGTGAAATCTTCACTCAGTTTGAAAATGCTGCAAATAGCACTACTCTTAGTTCGTTGTGGTCAACTTTTATTTTTCAGAGGTTTGTTTTCTTATGTTTCTTCTACTTTCTTATCACATATAGTTTGTTATCTTTGGTTCTGAGGATTAGGATCATGGCATATCCAGATATTAATGTAAGTTTTTTCCAACACATATATGGTACCTCATAGCCTCTGTTGGGAGAATTCCAAATTACTCCATGGATTTCTTCATGAGGAAATAGAATTCATGATCTCCTGCACCAGAAACAATTCAGTCATCTATGCATCATTCTAGTTTGGAAACTCATTCTATATTTGTACATTTATTCAGAGTTGTTTTCCCAGCCACTGCGTCTGAAGTTCCTCATTAACCTGTTTGCTGTAGGCTTATTTAAATAAGGTGGGGTTGAAGTTTATGTGAAAACAGGAAAAGTTCTTGCCTAGATTTTTTGTTTATTTCAGGCTTGTTTTTTCTTTCTTCTTATTTGTTTGTTAATTTTTTTACTAACCTAAAAAAACCCCCTGCATTTAGATTTAGATACTATTACAGGAATGGAATGAGACACAGTCAGTCAGTAAATATTTCTTTAAATTACTTATTCTCTCACGATGTCTTTGACGGTACATGTTTATTTTTTTAAATAATACTGGAAAAAATATATTTTCTGTAATCAGGCAGCCCTCATATCACCATACGGTGTGCTGGTGAGCGGTGGCATGACTGGTTAGGTGTACCAAGTATCTGGGGTTTGTTTCCTATAGATCCTCACTGCATATTCTCATTCTTTCCAGTTGTGCTTAAACCTGTGAAATAAACTTTAATCTCTGCTTAGTGTGAGTAACCAATGCTGACAATTCTATAACTAAAATGAAACCTTTGATTTAAATTTAGATGTAGATCTTATTTTCCTTCTAGCTAGTGACCTCTTAGGGACCTAACTAGTTGTTATAAACAGAGGTAGATAGCAGAGGTGCCATTACCATAACCATTTATTTTCCTTCTAGCTAGTGACCTCTTAGGGGCCTAACTAGTTGTTATAAGCAGAGGTGCCATTACCATAGGTAATTTCAAATATATTTTTTAGTACTTTATTGTGGATATGAACCAGGGGTTAGTAGCACGTGTTTTTGTTTCTCATCCCTAGTGACCAATTTGTATTTCATCTACTGCTGTACATGAGAAGAAAATACCACCATGTATTGAACAGAGAGTTAAATCAGAGCAAGTGAAATTGGAATGAGACCTTTAAATAGAGCTATGTTCACCATATGGTAAGAATTATTATTATTCACTTTAGAAAGGTATTGTTGTGAGTTAAAACATTTAGAAGGGGCTTCTTAAAAGTCTAGATGCTTTTAAACTATTCATCCAGATTCCTAATCCCTGAAAGGACTTTTGGACCATTAATCAAGCCATGCTGGCTTTTGCCCTACACATTTTTCTTCAGACTAATCCACAGAAACAAGCAAATAAATTACACATTAAAATTTATGAGTACAAATTTTTCCTTCCCTCTAACTAGTGTGTGTGATTTTCCCTGGAGAAATTCCCTCCTGCATAAGAAATTAAAGCTTTTAAGCAAAGAATAGTTCCACTGTCACGAAGAAAAACAAAACCATTGCCATAACCATGTTATTTTCAAATATTTTATAATTTTGAATACTAAATTGTTGATATGAATGAGGGCTTAGTAGCATATATAACCATAGTTAGCTCCTGAATGTTGCAGCACTACAAAACTATGAAAAAAATAATCATAGGTTACATATTTTTTTCTGCCAGCAAGGAGATTTTGTAACAGTTAATTTTTTAAAGAAGCCTCAAAAGGAATAAAACTTTCAAAAGAGCAAACCTTTCAGTTCTTTTATCTCCTGGCATCTGAAATCAACAAGTGGACACTTTGGTTTCCAGTCTAGAAGATGAACTGCATTTGCAGGAGATTATCTGTTTATAGGGAATGGACAGACAAACCAGTTGCATGACTTCAGAAGGTTGTCTAAGTTCAGATGAAAATTTTCATCAGTTTCTTAAGACTTATCAAAATTCAAGGATAGGTTGTTATTTTAGTCAACAGTAACACTTGGAGGTCAAAATGGACCTTTTGAAAATCACAAAAATGAAGATGTAGGCATTTTAAACTCCTTCTTGATAAATTTCAGTCGTATTGACACTGGAAGTTAGAGCAGCATACTTATTAACATCATTTTTACATAGAAATGCGTTTCAAAACCAGATTATTTGTGCAGAAAAGGGCTTTATCTTGGCTTCCAAGAATATATCATGCAGTTATCTGCTACACTATAAATACACATTTTTGCAAGAGAGAAAGCATAATTATCTACTACCAGTGGAGCTGATTGTTAGAAGATAGCTATTTTCTTAGGTCATGTCAAGACGAAGCCTTGATTAGTTCTATATTAAGCCAAATTACTTTATTTCATCAAACATTTGAGCCAAGCAGGCCTTAGTTTTAGTGTGATTTATGTAAGAATGTTATATATATATAGTGCTAATGTTTCCAGTTGTAGAGTGGGAGGACCTGCAAAGGAAGAAGTAGGTCATGGTTGTTGAAATGTCATCTGATACTTACCCAACATTTTAAAAATGTAAATTTGGTTGTATGTTCCCAGCAGTAAGAGCCCTCACAAAACAGACAGCAGTGGACTAACAGTCTCTTTGCAATCAACCTGTTCAATGTAATTATACATCACTATTGCTCAGATAAGTTTGTTCTTCTAAAAGGCAGAACAAGGGGGCCTACGTTTTATTTGAATTACCTGTAAAACAGCTTTACTGAGATCAGCTGGGTATTATACATAGAAGAAATAAAATAAAATAATTTTAAAAATCTAATTACAGAATAGGTTAGAGTCAGACCTGTAATAAACTGGTGAGTGGTTTTATTCTATGCAGCATAAAAGCAGAAAAGTTCACATTTTTGAGTTATACAAAAATAGCATAAAATACAGTATTAGAAGTTATTAGAAAGTTCATACTTTCTCTTTTTATCTTCAAGGCAGCTTACCTGGGGGACTTGACTTTTCCAAACTGGGGGGGATTTTGAGGCTAGATTATCAGATGAATTATGTACATGTTTTCTTAGTAGCCAGACACCAAAGTAGAATGTAGAAGGGAAATGCAATCTGTTTGTAATGCACTACTCCAATAAGTCTTAAAACTACAGAATTCACCATGTAACTCCCCCTTCAGTCTTGGCTGCGCAGCTCCAACTTTTCAATTCCAAGATAAATTTGATTTTTCTGTACAAAGTAGAGGTTTCTCGTGTTCCACAATGTTCAGAATAGAGCCTGCTGTGCTCCAGAAATGAGTGCTGCCACTTTTCACTGGAGCCATAAAGCTGTACTTGTTCTCTGGACATGCTGAAAAAATGTAGAGGACACGAAAGTCTGTCTTGACTTAACTCCTGAGCTTTCATCCCGAAAGAGATTTAATTGGCCCAAGAGACAGCACAGCTTCATAATTTTTGTGAGAAAATAGTTCTCAGGAAAAAGAGAGGTTTTTTTTCAAATAACTCAGTGGCACTTTGGGGCAGGTTGGGAATAGAAGGTCTTTCACATCAAAACAAAAAAGAAAAAGGTAAGGATAACCAAAGAGTTAGATAAATCTATTTGACATAGCTACATTTTCAATTTGACTAGAAAGAGACAGACTTGCAGGTCTGAAAAAAAGAAAAACGTGAATACCTTCATTTTCTTTCAGTCTTTCCAGATCTACTTTTAAGATTGAAGAAGTTCAGTAAAGCCACTGAGATTTTGGATGCTTAGCTGAAGTCAAAATTGACAGCCAAAATCTTGATACCTAACTCACTACAAATATTGGAAACAAACATTATCTTTGACCTAAACTGGTACTACTTGTTCTCATAATTTAGGGGAGGTGTTGGGGGGTTGCTATTTTGTTTTGTTTGTTTGTTTGAAAACTTAAATATGAAAATTGCCAATGACCGTGGGAATGGGTACTCATAATAGCGGCTTTTTGTGTTTCTCTTGATAAGCTTAATCAAAGTATCTGATTATAACCCTTCCCTTAGCACTTCATGTATTGTCTCCTTGGGAGCACAATAGATGTAATTTCACTCTTTCAGACTAAATTATTTTCATGGTAATTTCATGGCCATTATCCATCCCACATGTGGCGGTTTTGTATATAAATGTGTCTGACCCATAGCTTCTAACTAGTAGTCTGATAAAAGGGAGCTTTCCAACATAATAAAAAGGTAGAAGTCATAGCAGAGCTAATAGCAGCAAGTACAGATAAAAAGACACAACTTGGAAACAACAAATTTGTTAAATAGAAGCTGAGTTAGAGGAGGATCATGAGAGTATACATGATTACTCTTCAGTGGAAATAATTCTTGTAAACCTATCATGTAAGTTGACTATTGCTATTCTGCACATCAAATATTTCATCTGCATAAAAGTCTGATATATGTCAGATGTCTCTGTAGAAGATAAGAAATGTAATGTGATTCACTGTCCTGTTTTTGTCTCTACTATTCAAGTATTACAGCTTTGGTACAAAGTAATGAGATAAATGAAATGTCGAGACAGCAGACCCACCCATGGACTGGAGGTCAGCAGAAACCAGTAGTTCAGTCGAAGAAACCTACTGGTGGTCATGTAAGGATGCTCGGTGTTACTACTTGGACATATCCAAGGGAGTATCTCTTCTAGTACAAATATTGCCTGCTAAAACATAAAGATGATGAAACAGAGTTGTGTAAGAGCAGTATGGAAGTGTATGCTGAAATACTACATGGAGGTAATAAAGCTGATGTTACTTGTTTATCCATTATTCAGCTAAGACAAAGGACAGAGAATTAATCTTCCAAGGACCCTGATTACAGGGGAATTCAAAATTCAAGATCCCCTACACAATGCACAGACAAAGCTCCCCCATGGAACAGTTGGCTTGTGCTATTCCCCAACTGTGGGATGCTTTGATGCTGTGTGAAGCATCAAAGCTACTTTGGGTTCACAGCCAGCACCTGTCTCCTGCAGTTAACCATCTGTACTTGCTTAGTCCTTTCTTTCTCATAAGACAGACACTCACCTGATGATGAGGCTGGCACAGTGGGATGGATACTTTGTCTAGAAACTGGAGACCTGAGTTAGCTGCCTCCCTTCACTTTGCCACTTGGACCATCTCCCACCTTGCAGGTGTGTAACATAAACACTGATATATCTGGTTCTGTCCCACTGAATACGTTCTTATGTAAAATACCTAAATCACTGATGATTAGAGTGAAGACAAATATGTGGGCCAGAGGACTGGGTTTCTGTTTAACTTGGGGTTAAAGAGCACTGATCTCTCACTACTTTTGCCCTTCTCCACTTTACAATGCTGTTGCTACAAAATGTTTAAGAGACTGTACCAGGCTCAGAGGTTTTTTTCTCTTATAATTTGTCCTTTCACTGGGCAGGTAAGCTACCTTGTCTACTACACTTATTGCTTACCAGGTGGCATGTGACTATGAAACACTCAAGTCAGTATTGCACCTAAAATTCCTTAAGGCCTCAACAATTTGGAAAAAAAAAACCAACCCAAAGCCAAAATATTAAAATGTAATGTGCTCATATGGCTAGAGTTGGTCATTAAGCATCTGTACTCAAGAGAAAAGCATATTTCCCTAATCCATGGTAAGAAATCTCCCTTCATTCTTCCTTGGGTGATATAGCAGGAGATCTTCAAGCTATTTTAAAGACATCTTGTATTTTATTTATTTATTGCTGTTATGCTTATTTTAAATTTCATTTCAGTATGTGTGTTTGACATTTAGAATATGTTGATGGGACAGGTAAAGGGAAAATTTGAAGTTGTTTCAATGAAGAAAACAAGCCATTTTACAGGACAGGTACTTCATTATATCTAATCAGTTTACATAGAAAGTTGTAACATGCTTCAATACACATAAAGCACTCTTTGAATGTCATTCATGCAATTTTTGGCTGATTTTTAAAAGACTTTGTCAGAAAGACTGAGTCAGATTTGAAACTCCGAAAATATCCTAGAATACAATTTTAAATTATTTTTTGCTTATTTGATAAACAAATTCTCCCTTACTACAGAGTGACAATTTTTTGTATTTTATCAATCATGTAGCAAATGTACCACATATGTATTCATTGTTTTACCCAAATGCATAAAATCACGTGAAGGAACCTTTGCCTTACCTCAAGCCAAACCTGAATTCTTTGAAAGACCAAGTTAAAACCATCCAGCAGCATCATGCATCCTCATTTTCAGGTAAAGTTTCAGTTCATCTTGAAATAAACACCACACCATGAGATTACTTTGGATTGCAGCAGAACTAACAGAACCTGCCTTGCTATGGGATGTGTCCTATCCCCAGGGGATCCCTTAGCTCCTGACAGCAGCAACCTGCTGGGTGGTACGAGCCAGGTGAGTACCTTGTGTCCCTGATATTCCCAACTCTAATTCTCTCACTGCTTTCCCCGTGTTTGGTGAGAAAAAGTTATTGTGTCTGTTTCAGTGGAACCATTTACTGTCCATATGGGCTTGATAGGTGGAGCATGGGCCAAAGGCAATGCTGCTTTGTGTTTATACTTGTCCCTTCTCTTTCAGAGGACCTAGGGGAGAGCAGTCCTTGAGTCCACTCTCACAGCCTGAGTGAACATCTAGGTGAGGCTCAGAAATGTCATGAGGTGTCCCAGAGCTCTTGTAGTCCCTGTGTGACAAATGATGGGCTGTCACTATCTAGTTCATAGATGGGACTGTTGTCATGGAAACAAAACTACAGGGAAATACTAAAAATAAAGCTGGCCAGAAAAGTTTGATAGTTTTTAGGCAGAAAACCAAAGTGAGGAAGTGCCATGGCTATACTTGTATTTTAGACAGGAGTTTGATAGGAGGCATATTATAGTCTAGGGAGAAAATGAAATCAATTTGGCTTAGACAAGAATACAATTAGTCCAATCAAAAGCTGGCTTGTGAGCTACTAACAATGAAAAATCATAAATAATTCATTAAGGAGAGAGAAATTGGCTGGTGATGTCCCACAAGAATCACTATTGAGCTACCTGTTTAAAGTTTCGATAAATATATCTACAAAACTCTATCAAGAATAATGAGTTATTCAAGATAAACTTAGAAGAGAGAACAATTTGGGCTGCTTCACTAAAGTAGAAAATAAATAATATGCATCACTGTACTAATTGCTGGGCGTGGGGGGATGCGGGGTGTGGAGGTACTTATGAAAATACTTGGTCAAGTTTTCCAGCCTTCACAACGCAAACACTTTGGGCTTTTACCTGTCAGTGGAAGCTTTTTTTGCAGATAAACCTCATCTTACATGTCCCCTTCTGGCAGAATTAGGATAATAACTCTAAGAACTAGGATTTAATTTTATTGGATGGAGAATCCAAAAATCCTTCACTCTCAATTTTCTCATGTTCAAGCCTACACTTCCCAGTATTTCCTTTAATATCAACCACACTAAGTAAGAGCATGACAGACAACCTAGTGCTGTAGGTCCCTGGTCTGATATCCAGCCACACATTGAAGAATACGTAAAATCTTTCTCCGTTATCAGGTAGCTTGTTATATAGAGGCAACTTTATCCAGCTATGTTAACATGCATGATTAAATTAGACCTCTGCTAGTAATATCTCTGATGGAAAAAGGTAATTATTTTCTTCTACCTTCTTTACAACAAGAATATTCTTCTAGTCTCCCATGCTGACAGCTCCACTGTGGAAAGCACAGTGCTAATAGATAAATGGACTACATAGAAACATTTGGGATGGCTGCAGTTACCAATCTCTGACTCTACTATTGACCATTCTGCAAACATCAACTTAAAATAAACACCAGCAACTAAAGTCATAAATACATCAGCAGTCAAGACTTGTTTACATTTGAAAATGTGGTGAAATAGCCAGAATAACTGTTACATTTTAAACCCTCAAGTGGCCACTCTTTTCTGAGACAGCTATTTCACTTAATTTCTGAAGATAGACAACCTCTGAGTCATCAAAACTATCTCTTTTTCAGATAATTAGTTTTATTTTAGATCTCTTCTTCACAGTCTGCTGACTTATCTATTATTCAAGTAACTACGTTTTCCTCTGTCCTTGAATTATTTAAACTGTTGTGCATCCAGACAAACACACTTTCCCAGCTCTCCAATAAGATTCTATTATAAGCAGATTCTTTGTGTCTAATTACATGCATTAGAGAATGTAAAGACTTAATATATCTAACATTGTGATTTTTCTTGGATGCAAAACTCCATCAATACTACTTAGAACTAAAAACTTAGAGCTTTCACTTTATATTTTATATGCTAATAATATTTTTTTGTTAAGGAACAAATGTGCCTGTGCTAAATACATATTCTCCCAAAAATTAACCTATGGAACCTAAGGCTGAAGACAAAATTTATATTTTTTATTTTAAACTATCACCTTAATCATAGTATTATTGTGTTATTATCCTAATACTCAATAATGCATTTCTTGTAGATAATTTAAATATGAATCAATGCCCAAGAATAACTGATTAGCCTGAGATCAAATAAATTAAGGAGCTTAAAGTTGTAAATAAAATCTATTTATTTCATATTAAAGCAGCAGCAACAAAGTTTTAAAGAGACTTCTATCTGAGGCTATTATGCAACTGTAATTCAGGGAAAATTAGCTTAGAAAACCTCATCAAGAACCCAAAGTAACCTGTTTTAAAGCAGCCAGTCCAGAAAATATTGACAGAACCATGTCAAAGGGCTAATTAGCTGCAAAGCATGTTTGAGAAACTGACTTTTGCTATGTTGAAGAGATAGCATTCTAACTGCAAAATGTATGAGTGGCTTGGGACTATAGCTGCATAGAGTATTGTGGCAAAGTCTCTATGGTGAGAGAGAGAAGCACCTGTGCAGAGTCAAGGTGGTTATATTCAAAATTATAACGCAGAATGCCCATTCAAGAAACTACCAAACCCCCAGAAGCAGGGGGGTCATACTCCAAAAGGCGGGTTTCAGCCACTGTCAGTGTCTTTAAAAGGCTGGAGAGCTTTCACATCTGCCTTTGCCACCGGGACCAGAGTTGGACACTGGGGCACAGAGCTACCCGATGCACAGCCCCTAGGTTAAGCCCCTGGCTCCTGGGTGGCAGGAGCCCATCCATCTGCCCCATATGTCCTGTGGGGAAGTGGACAAGGAGCATCCCACTCAGCTCACCCTCCTCCAAACCCACCTTGCACAAACTGTCTGCATCTGACAGGACTTAATTTTCCTAGTGAGCTCTGAAGGTTTAAATGCCTCT
Organism: Antrostomus carolinensis; assembly: GCF_000700745.2. Lineage (NCBI taxonomy): Eukaryota > Metazoa > Chordata > Aves > Caprimulgiformes > Caprimulgidae > Antrostomus > Antrostomus carolinensis. The sequence continues at coordinate 470 of NW_010304317.1, read as the reverse complement.
GCGCTGAATCAATCTCATACAGTTATGTGGTGAACTCTTAATAAGGTTATTTGTAATTCACATTACCCCACACTGTGCACAAATAGATTAGACTCTCTAGTAACTAATTCTAGCTACCTAAAAAATGATCACTTAAGACACTTGCTGTAGTTTCTCCTCTTTACTAAAGTGATAAAATTTTACACTTTTTAAAGAAAATTAAGTACTTAAGGAAAACCTGCACATTAACTCACTCAAAGAAATACTCACTACTTGTTTGCTTTCTTTAAGAAATCTTTCTGTAGCAAAATCTACACTTACATAATCATAAACATAAAATACACACAAAGTGATACAATGTAAATTTGTGTCTTTAAATTGAATGAGAAGTCCTGAATTTCATCCTAGGACTTCCCCCTACTAGATCCTTTAATCTACTTGAAAAATTGACAGCATATCGAGAATCATGGAACCATAGAATGGTTTTGGTT
>NW_010304316.1:84290-101372 GCF_000700745.2 Antrostomus carolinensis | reverse complement strand
AAGGCTGTGAGCTCCTGTTTGCTCTTGAGGATGCCCTCGAATGCAGTAGCAGAGCAGAACATGATCTCTGCCGGAGGAAGATATCAGGGCAAGCTGGGATGAATTGATGTGGAGAGTGAGATGAGATAATTTCACACATTTCTCAAATTAAATATTTGTCTTCCTTCTTCCTTGTCTCCCATGGCCCCTTGGTTCAGTGGAGCTGAGGTGGGTGGGGGCCTCAGGAAGTCCGTTTCAACAAATGACCAGGAGATGCTCTGCACAACTTGAGTTCCCATAGTATTTCCAATGGAAGAAGGAACTAAAGAGAGTATCAAGGCCCTGGAGAATTTCTTAGTCTTGAGGAAACTCAAAATCTTATTCAGGCAGGGGGGGAAGAGGAGAGGTGTTGCTAGGGCTCTTCTGCAATGAACTGGAGGTGTAAGCTTGCCTTGGGTGAAAGGCTGTCTGCTGCTCAGCTCTGAAGATAAACAGTCCTGAATAACCTTCAGCCAGCTCTTGCTTGTAATTAAGAGGTGACTAATTAGTACACATAGGTTGGAGTCTATAGTGGGTATTTTCTTAATGACCAAAGCAAAGCTGTGGCGTGCAACCACATAAACCGAGCTGCATCCTGTGCTCTCCATCCCTTCAGGGAAGGAAGCCTTGCTCCACCGGCTCGCTGTGCTTCCCAGCAAAAAGTTCAAATCCTAACCTAACTGTATATATTTTCTTCAAAAATGATGAAGCAATGTTTTCCTACTGAAATGTTATTCCAACCCTCCCTGCGAGTGAGCCTTCATTCTCATTCTCTTTGAAAAATGTACATTTCATTTCAGCTCTTTCTCTGTCCTGGTCTCAATTTTTTGCATTTGCAGTTAATTTCCTACTTCAAAGAAAAAAAGAAAAGCCTTTGATTTACTAGATAGGCTAAATTCAATATATTTCCCAGAAACAGTGGCTCAGTGTTTCCTAACAATAAGGTCAAATGTTTGAATGATATAATTTCCTCACTTCTGACACTCATCAAAATCAGCATATTGCATCCAATTGGGTCTCCTTCATATCCCCATGGCAAGCTCAACATACATTTTATCCACTTTAAACAATAGTTGTGTTTACCACACGGTATCCTAAAGCTGCAAGGTCTGATTCGTGATATGAATAACACGCACAGTTGGACACCTACATTAAGTATGTATGATGAGATCACTTCCAGTAAAATCTTGAAATGCAGTAATGTGAAAAACATCTGGTTGTTGTGCGTTTGATTTAAAGTTGGAAGTCTTGGACAAAGGGACTATACATTTATTAATGAGTTCTGTGCTTTATGGAGATTTCCGTGCAATTTACTCATTAGACTTCAAAAGCAGGAAATTATAGAACCTCTTGATGGAAATTAGCTTATTAGACATCAAAAGTAGGAAAATATACAATCTCTTGGTGGAAATTAATTATTGCATTGTTTGGTTTGGTTTTTTTTTTTTTTAAACATAGTCATTAACATCATATTTTTTAACAGTCTGAATCTTACATAGCAATTCCCTCCTATTAACCCATCTCCAAAGCAATGTGTGGTGGACGTTTCTGCACGTGTGTGCCAAAAACAAAACAAGGGAAAAAGATTTGGATGTTGGGAGCTGGCCACCCCAAGCCATGCTGGTTTAAGATACTGGTGGATGTACAAGGGGTGAGGCTAGAAGAGGGGACACACGGGCTCCCATGGCACAATCCTGTGGCCCTTGACAAATATTTAAAGCCCTATGGGGTGGCTACATGATGTGTCTTCCCCAGAAAAAGGAGAAATAAGGATGAAGCACCATCTCTCCCATCAGGTCTCACCTGGGTTAGTCCCTGCCATCACCTTTGTGCCCTTGGCAGGGACAGGCGTGGGGCTTGGCTGCAGCCCACTGCTCAGGGGCGGCGTGTATTTTTCTCGGTGTCTCCCCAGCAAAAATGTACAGTATGTTTGAGGCGTATCAGTAGCGAGCTGTGGTAACCATGGAAATCCAGCTGTTTAGCAAATTGTAGAGAGGAAATTCAACAGAGATGGCCAAGGGGATGAATTAGAGCTGCCCCTTGGCAAGCACGGCATAGAAACTGGTGGAGGTTTTCTTCTTAAAAAAAAAAAAAAAATATAAAGCATTTACGCATGTGAAATTTCTAATTTTTCATTCATCCCTCACTGTCTGCTCTGAGATGTGGAAAATATTTGCAGGGACATTGCAATGTCTCCCATATTTTGTTTGCAGTCCTGCCTTGCCTTTCTGAGGTGGCCTCTTCTTGCACCGTGGGTGCTGCTGTGGTGAGGTGTCCTCACCACCTCTTTCTCGCAGAATTCTGCTCTTGGCAGCCCCACGTTCACATGATTTGAGGGCAGATCCCCAAATATGGGGTAAAAAATTGCTGGAAATGCTGCCAAGGGTCAAACCAGCATGTAGAGGGTGTGTGACCCCTTTGTTTGCCCGTCACAGCTAGGACCTCCCTTTCTGTACATAAATCTTGGTATTTGACCTCTCTGTTGGTCTCCCATTGTGCCCAGTTCCTCACAAACATCCAGTTATAGTGTTTTGATCATTTTTCAAATGTGGGAGCTATGATGGCAGATTAACTCTAGACCAGCAAAATATGAAAAATGTGAATTATAAAGGATACTGGTGTTTCTGAAATTTTGTGCTATAATCTCTCTGATGCTGCTTAAAGGTGCATTTGTTTCTGTATTTTATTTGGTACTGCTGAGGATTTTGCTGCATTAACCCCTAGTTTCTTATAATTTTATATATATATATATATAAATATATGGAGAGTATTATGATTTTAGTCCCTATAACCTCTGCTGTAGAGAAACGCAGATGGCAAAGCGATACATCTCTGCAGCAGTCACTCTATTGTCCTTAGAACTATGGGCAGCCAACCAAGCCTAATTTAAGAAGTTTATTTAGAAGAACAGTTATTTTGATCTTCCCTCAGGCTGCCTTTTCAGGATGCAGATACACAGATCCCTTGGCTTGGGTGCAGTGGGGATAAATTGGACCACTGGGGGTAAATAACATTGATTTCCACCCAATGTGCAGTTCCCCACCAGAAACAAAGATGTAAAACCTCAGGAGTTTTTGTAAATCCCTTTCTGACCAGTCACTTTTAACTCGGTCTGTTCTGGCTTTTTATCTTTTTGGGTCCAACAGTGTTTCAAAAGTGGCTGAGGTTCGACTTGCTGCCTCCCTGTGCGTGGGCTGGGGGAAATGGTTGAGAAAACCTGTCCCCTGGATGTGCAGACAATTACAAATGACCAATTACTGGAAAATATTCTTCTAATGAAACCGTCTGTATACAGTCTGACTCATCTAAAAGCAGACTTAGAAGACAAGTCACCCCTCATGTTTTAAAAAAACCCAACTAGGTTAGGCCCATGTATAAATATTCTTTTCAAGTATCCCCGTTACTCTATACATCAGGCATGTTCTGCTGAGCCTGCTATGGTTGGTTCCCATGAAAGCACAAGCAAAGCACGATAATCCTGGCTACTACAGGACATCTGCTCTATGTTTTCACATGATTTATGGTAACATGTTGCAAACATATATGTGTGTGTGTATATATATATATATATATGAAAGAATAATACATCAGCACTGATCAAAAATCCTGTTTATTACTCTAATGCCAACACGTTTCTTACATTTCACAAACCATTTGCTGTCCAAATTGCTACATGGTGTACTCTTCTAATAAAATAAGAAGAAAACAGCAGCTCCATTGATCATCTTCAGAATCAACTGCACATTATTTTTTCTATGGGAAAAGATTATGGAGAGATTTATATATAATATTTCTTTATTCCTACAGTTACCCAAGGCTAAAGTACTTAGCAGGAGTACTGATGAGCTTTGGACTATATGGAATCATTTATCTTGGTGTAATACCAATGAAGGTTTTGAATTATTTACGAGCTTACAGAGTTTACAACATTAGCTCAAATTCCTCACTTTAGCCCCTTCATTTGCTTTTTATTCTGGAAAAAAATGATAGCTCTTGGAAGAAAGGGAAATCTTTCTTTCTAGATAAAGAGAAGTCTCAGCTACAAGTTAGGTAATTTTCTTGATGTGTCTTACAGACTAGATTTCACAATTTCTACACTTTAGAGCTTGCTTCTCCTCACTCTACCTTTCTTTTTGTTTTCCCCTTTAAATGGGAAGGACTTTCCTTCCTTCTTTTCTACTTTTTACAGTCCAAGCAGAACATGAGGCAATAGCATCAGGGGCTAATATTAGTGCCAGACTTTTCCCAGTCGGCAGGAAAAATGGGAAAGTCAAACTCTAACTGTAAAAAATGAAAAATCTTCAGTGAAGATGCCCAAGGGTCTAAGGCAGCTCTTAGGCCAGGTACTCAACTACTGACAATGCATGTGGGTTGGTGAGCACCAGTGAGGCATCTCCATTTCATGATGCTGCTGGTTGGTTGGGTGTTGGTGTTACTCTGTGATTTACAGTCTGGTGAACTTGCTCATAGCAGAGAGTGTGGGCTTGGTCTGTGCTTGCAGGTGATAATTTGATGTAATACGTTGATACCAGGTATTGTGTGGCAATAAGCAGTTGTGGTATTTTCCCCTCTCTCTGTTCATGTGACCTTCCAGTACCTGAAGGGGCTACAAGAAGGCTGGGGAGGGACTTTTACCAGGGCAGTTAATGACAGAACAAGGGGAAATGGCTTCAAACTGGAAGAGGGCAGGTTTAGATTAGATATTGAGAAAAAAATATTTACTGTGAGGGTGGTCAGACACTGTCCCAGGTTGCCCAGAGAAGCTGTGGCTGTTCCTCCCTGGAAGTGTTGAAGGCCAGGCTGGATGAGGCTTTGAGCAACCTGGTCTAGTGGAAGGTGTCCCTGCTGATGGCAGGGGGGGTAGAACTGAATGAGCTTTAAGGTCCCTTCCAACCCAAACCAGTCTGTGATTCATTCTCCCACCCAGAGCCTCAAGTTCCCCTCACGCCTCTGCCGGTGGCTGGTTATGAGAAGCAGCCCTTGAGAGCAGCAAGGAGTCTACTGTAGGTACTGGGATGGGGATGAATCATGGCCTGCAATGATGTCAGACTCCACAATGTGTTTCTCATTTGCTGTACTAAAGCTTTTATGAGACAATAGTGCAGTGTGTGCTATGTAAAAGGCAAGAGAGCTGAAGGATAGTGGAGAAACCAGAGCAGCAAGAAATAAATAGCCCAAGGTAGGTACAGACCCTGCTTCCTTTTCTTATTTTAGTTTAAATTCAATTATTTAAACAGAATTTGACTTCTAGGAAAATTAGTATTACCACACACACCCCTTTCCACCTTTAGGCTACTTAGAGCCTTCCACTGTTTAAAAAAACCCCAAGAAACCAACAACCCTCTTATTTAATTAATCATTCCTTAAAAAGAGTAATTGGCAATTATGTAATGGCATTTTTAATCAATCCATTAATCAGTGTATATGGGCACATCAGGCTCTTGCTGCTACAGCCAAGGAATCCAAAACATTTCCTTGGTGGAGGTTATCAGCCCTGTTTTCAGTCCAGGCATGTGCTGAGGTGTGGTGTAAATCCATGAGGTTGTGGTCAGGACCACTCCCAGGTGTTCCTGATGACGAGTGGTCCCCATTTGCAGGTTGTTCCCAGGCCATGGAGCAATCACAGCCACTGCAGGACTCCCCACAGATGGGTGCTCTGATATAAACACTTCATGTAAATCCTCCAGTGCTCGTAATGCCAGTTTTTTGCACTGACTATTTTGGTTAAACCCAGTATAAAGTTACTGGAAAATAAATAACCACTGTTACAAGTGTCAAAGTAAAACATTTACAGAGAGTTCTGCTCCCCCCTCTGGGTTCACCTATCTCATTTTTCACTCTGGTTTTCTGTCCTTCCATCCCACCTCACTCCCCAAACTGGAGCCAATGCCTGGAGGGTGCTGTGTTTCTAGACCAACTGTATCACTTACTGGAAAAGAATTGTATGGTTTTGTCCCTCCTGAGGAGGAATTAGGTTACATTTGTGTTTTCCAACGTACTTGTCTGCACCTCAGGAGAAAACTGAATTGCAGTCAAACTCCGAGATATTTGCTTTCCATCACTGAGAAGAGCTACGGGATGAAGAGGAGGAGGAGGAGGAGGCAGCAGACTGAGATGTACAGGAGGGAGTGACTGGGAGGCATTTGGTGGCAGGTGTGGGTGGAAGCAGGACTGGGGATGTGCAGGGCTCAAGGGAAAGGAGAAGTGCTGTTATGTTAGCCCAGGAGGATCACAATATTGCAGGTTTGTGGGGTTTTGGTGACTGGGAGGCATTTGGTGGCAGGTGTGGGTGGGAGCAGGATTGGGGATGTACAGGGCTCAAGAGAAAGGAGAAGTGCTGTTATATTAGCCCAAGAGGATCCCAATATTGCAGGTTTGTGGGGTTTTGGTAAGATATTCTTTATATCTGTTTGCTTTAAGGAACAATTTCCATGAAAGGCATCTCCCTCCTGTGGCACTGGGGAAGGGAACAGGGAGTGTAGGACAAGGTTTGGGCTGTGGGATAGAGAAATGAACCCACCTCCCAGGCAGGAAAAGGAGGAAGAGGTCTCTCAGAGATGGATTTCTCCAAATTTCCTTGGGGAACACATGAAGCACCCTACTTCTGAGTGTCCAGTGAATATGTATTAACATAGGCTGGGAAGAAGAGTTAAGTCTTGTTTTGAAGAGAGTAAAAGGTCCTTTCCTGGGGTCAGGGGTGTGATTGGCATGGAGAAAAAAGGAAATAAATCATCAATGTGAACTGCATGAGAGGCAATGAGCTGGACCAGCACTTGTGGGCTCACTGTTGAACAGAGCTGCATCTTCTAGTGGTTTTATTTGGGGAAATTTGGAGGACTGGTTCTCAAACAATGCTCCCCTGGGCTGGCCATGGTGGGGTCCCGTGGATGACTTGAGTCTGGGAAGGATTCGGCCTCCATCTGCTCTCCAAATGGATGTGATGTGAGCAATCCTCTGTAAAACTAGTGGGTTTGACTTAAAATGAGTTGCTGCTATCTTTGAGGAGATATCTATATGTTCTTTTACAGTGCACATTTGTAGTGTTTTATTTTCTGCTTTACCCATTTACTGTACATTGCTGTGGAAGTGATGATGAAGCTGGTTTCATACCAAGCAGAACATCTCAATCCACAATAGCTCTGCAGCATAAAAAGGTGAGCAAGGTCTGACTTTCTGACTTATCTAGCAAATATCTGTTGCTGTTTCTGAGGTTTGCTATCCTTCCCTGGAGCTTTGGGTGCCTGGATCAGGCACCTTGTAGCTGATCACTGACGGTCCTGATGAGTAGGGACAGGAGGCCCCAATCCAGGCTGTGGGCTGGATCCTGCACAGGTCAGCATTGAACCCATAAATGAGGAATAAAGCTCCAGGAATTGAACCTTTCATCCTGTCAACCTGGGAGAGATTTGCCCAGATGATTTACATTAATTTTAATGGAAACTGTGTGCGGAAACCACAAACTTAAATCAAGAAGATTATGTCAAAAGAGCAGACTTTACATTCATAAATCCAAATGATAGACTCCAAGTGGGTTTTTCTGCTCACTGCAAAGAACCCAACGCTATTTTCAGCTTCTGAAAGCTGACACAATGCCCAGCCTCCATGTGGATCAAGTTTTGAAATGGGTTTTGTAATTCAAAGGATAAAGGAAGAAATCTCCCCAAGTAGGGTCGTGTTAATAAGCAGTTACATTAAAAGAGCAGTTCTCAGAGCCTTCAGCCCAAGTTTTGGCTTGGCATCTCACTGCAGCTCCTGTGCCAGAGTGGGACGAGCTGCTGAATATCATTTCCTTGTGGTGGTGTGGTTGGGAGTATGGCAAAGGATGTTGCATCAGTCCATCCCTCCTGCCCATCCCAGCAAGGAGACTGGCACTTTCCATGGAAGAAACAGTCTTTCCTGGCCAGCTGCACTTCTTAAATTCTATCCATTAACTGAGATGAAAGGAGGGGAAAATACAAATGTTAGGAATCTCCACAATGGACAGTATTGATTTTTCTGAGGATACTTTTAGCTTGGAAAAGTACCTCCTGAACTTGTGAGGAGCTGGGGGTATAAGACAAATCCAGCATAGCAATCGCAGCCAGATCAAAATGCACTCAAAGAAGGGTTTGAAATTTAATGTGTTGCAACAGGTTAGGAAAACCATGACATGTCTTCGGGCAAGCAGAAAGGAAAGGATCTGGCTTCCAGGTTTGGAGCCAAAATCCCATTGCATCCTGTGCTTCGGAGAGCCCCTCCTCACACAGCTCCTGCTCTTCTCCATTAGCAAGACAGGAACATCACCCCATGGCTCACCTTACTTAGGAGAAAGAAAGAACCAGATAATTTCCTTGTTGTCTGTCCTGAACTGCTCCCAGAAAGCCCACCTACTTGCTTTTCTTTTCCAAAGCTATCCTGACCTCTAGCATCTGCTCAAGTTCATACCTGGCTCCTTGGGGCTGGCAATGCCAAGACAGAAAAAGCACTGTCTAACGCCACCAAGCTTTTGGAGAGCCTCACAGCCTGGGGTTTGTCACACCCCACTGGCTGCATCCAGGTCTGGCTCTTGTTTCCTCTCTGCAGATCTTAAAACACCTCTGAGATGTGATGCCTTGTATGTTGTTTTGTGGTGGCAGCATTGGGGTGGCTGAGAGAAGCTCTTGAAAGCAGTTGGGCCAGGGAGCATCTCATGAGCCCTTAGCATCCCTGTTCCTGGGGAAGGAAGAAGAAACCCTCTCTGAAAAATCTGATTCCAGAGCTTTCTGGTGGGAGAAGAAAAAGTTTTTCTGCCAGGAAACAGTAGCTATCGCTAACAGGGAGCAACTTGTCATTGGGCTCTTGTCAATGACTGACATGTTTGTGGCTCTGGACATCTGGAAGGGATTTAGCAGAAAGGTCTGGCTCCTGTGACATTGTTAATCTCCCCAGCTGATGGATTCAAAGGGAATGAGGTAGAAGGAGAAAAGAAAATTGAAGATCCAAGGTCTGATTCTTGCCACATGTGAAATAAATAAAGGACCTGCTCAGGGAAGAGGGTAAACAACCCAGCTCTGCAACATCAACTGCTTTCCTTGCCTTTCCCTTCTGCTCTTTATTGGAGGTGACTACGATGTACTGAAAGCAAAATGTCCTCAGCCCTGCAGAGTCTGGGTTTCTGCAGGGCAGTGGGGGGCTCAGGGACTCCCCACCAGGCTGGCTCCCTGGCCACCTCCCCCTCTTGGACTGAGCATTTGGAGCTCGGCGATGTTCAACCTGGGGAGGTGGTGAGTGGAGCTTAACTAACCCTCAAACCACCACCTGGTACAAACTTATCCAGAGTTGGTGAGTACATTTGAGGCTCAGCTTTTGGCCCAGCAACCTTGTGTATCTGCTCAACAGCATGACCCAAGCAAACCCCATCACTGACCTGAGACCCACATGGGAGTCCTCCTGCTGCCGCAGACATGGGGAGAGACACGGAAACCCAGAGTTTTTAATTGTTGCTTTCATTTTGGTGTGACATAAAACCCAAGACTTCTGGAAAAAACTGCAGAAAAAGATAAATTTCCCAAAGCCAGATCTGGTGCTTGGTGGTTGAGGGTCACCTGGGCTGTGGGAAACCCGAGTTTCCCTCTTGGGAAGCACTTGGCTGCAGGTAACGGGCTGCTCTGGGTTAGTCACGCTCAGAAATTACTCAGTCTGTATATATACAAAATTGTAGAGCCAAAGGCTGGTTCAAAGTAAGAGACATGACTTGATTTTCCAACCTCCTTGATTACTTGGCTGTCAGGTTCTTCTGGAAGTGACCCAAATTGTCAGAGGTTGGAGAACCCTTCCAGCTGAAAACACAACACACAATATGTTGGTTATGCTTTTCCATTTGGTTCAGTCCTGCTCGAGATAACCTCCTCCCTAGACATGGTTCTGCTGTATGTTGTGTAAGCAATATATTTTAAGTTGTTTCACTTAATATCACACGATATTTGGAATATTATCATATGCATGGCACACTTCTCTTTATGTAAGGAGAAAAATGAAGGAATATAGCTGGTCTCTGTGTTTATCATGCAGTTCTAAAATATGTTGTTGGTTGTCTCATGTTTTTGAGATGCTCTTTTTTTAGTACCATCTGGGCTAAAATAATAAGGGTCTGTCCGGGAGCCATGAGCCAGTCTGTTAGCTCAGTCCTCAGTAGGATTCAGATACAATTCCTAATTTGGACAATTCCTGATCCAAATGGTCCTTGGAGGAAAATCGCCAGGGAATTCCCTGGTTCTTGTTTCAAGTATAAATCACCAAAGGCCAGCGAAAGGCTAATGAGCAAACTAAAGACACCTCAACCACCTAAACAAGTATTCCCAGCAGTGACCAGCTCAAAGGATCTTCTGATGACCCTTAAAAAATATTTTGTTGTCTTTTTTTTTTTTTTTTCACTTTTGAGAAGGATTTTTGTTTAAAGGAGCTTTCAGAGAATTTGACAATTGGATTTTGACAAGTTCTGAAAACACAGAGCAATGGGTGCCTGGTGTTGGTGCTGGAAATTTAATGTTGCACCCTGGCAGCCCTGTTAGGCTCTGGAGCAAGTCTTTGTGCATGTTCATAGGTGCATATTTACACATCACATCCTAAAACCCTGCAGTTTGCTCTTGGCAAACCCCAGGCAAGGAGAAGCACACTCCATCTCCTACCTACCTGATCTGGCCTCTAAAAAAAAAAAGTACAGTTTAGGATTAAACAACCATGACCTCATCCTGGGAGTTTCATATCACTGTGAGGATTAGGACCATATGACTGGAAAACCTGTCTGTTAAATATTTGTTCCTGCTCATGGATGAAACATCTTTCCCGCAGCAGTTGGAGCAAGGGGAGCATTGCCTTCCCCCTTCTCCCGGCTTCGCAGGCACGTTGGACTCCTGGTGTAAATTAGCCCATCCCTCCCCTATGGTAAAAGAAGAAAGTAAATGTGTCCACTTGCCAGCTTCAGAGTTGGAGAGTAATGAGTGTGGACAGTGCCAAACCATTGTGAAAAGCAGGCTTAGAAGAATTAAAAAATAATAATGAAGAAATTAGTCTGTCTTGGTTGTGCTACAACTGCCAGACTAATTCTACTGGAGTCCTCCCAGACCAGAGCATCACTTATTCACTTTCTCAGTAGCTGGCAACTCGGCTTTTTTAAAAAACTAGTGGAAAAAAACCCTTTGGTTTTAAGAAACTCTTTATTTGTAGTGAGGTTTTGCTTCATTTGAATTCCATATTTCCAGGCACTTGGGGCTAATGCTAATACAAAGTCCTATTGTATCACGCTAAAGAAATCACTCCTCTGATTCGTCCCATAAATGCCTGAAGCTGAGTTTCTGTTTATCTTACCTGAGTGGGAAGCACCACTACAATCAAGAGGTCAGTTTGCTTAAACTAGAAGAACTGGATTTGGCCCAAGACATCTTGCTTTACAATGTGCTATGTCTCATATAAAAAAAAAATGTCTCTCCAATTCTCTCTGCTTTGGATATGCCCAAGTCCTGGTGCATGTTCAGACATCTTCTACAAGACCTATTCCCACATCTGCATCTCTTGTAAAAAGCAATAAACCTACGTGCCTGTGATCCTGCTTTGCTGGATAAAACAGCACACGCCTGATTCAAAGACTTGACTGAAACCTGTAGAAAATGCTGCTCTGTATATTTTCTGGAAAATAAGCTACGTGGACCTGGCTAGTTGTAGAAGTGGTTTATCCAGGAACATATGTCTGTAGGTTGAACTTGCATAATAAAAGCAATTATTTTCCATTCAACCCTCCTAACACATATTGCAACATTCGTTCTCAGCAGTGGTGAGGAAATGGATCCAAACTGTTTCAGCTCTGCCTGGCCCTTTATCAAGGAGCCTTTACAAGTGCTGTAGATTATATTACTAAATCATTCCCTCTTAGAAATGATTACTAGCCTTGTCATGTTATCTACTCAGCTGTAACTACAAAACCACTGCAACTAAATTAAGCCATATGTCCCCTATAATTCCTCGTGGTGATGATGAACTCACAATACCTAATCGAGAAGTACATGTGTGTGTGTTTTTTTGTGTTTGTATGAACAGAAATGGTTCAAAATCACGGGCTCAGGTGAAGCTCTGCTTGGCACCTGGCCCCCCAAAGCAGACAGCAGTGAATTGGTTATCTCCATTTGAGTTTTCTAGCCATGAGGAAGCAGAAGGGAAAGGTAAAATCCAGACATGAAGGAGGTGATGAGGTATATAATCCCCTTCAGTGCACAGAATCTCAAAGCTGAAGGAAAACCTGAGAAGGTTTTTTACCAGCACTGGAGAGCTGGGGAAGGTAGAGCCCATGCCTGAGTCCCTGCTGCTGCTGGTACCATCCACTTCCCAGTGCCTGCTCCTGCCCGTTCTGCCTGCTGCCTCCAAAAATGATCTTACTGCTGAGGAGCTTCTTCAGCCCATGAATCCAGCAGGAACCTGGACCTACAAAGCAGGTCCCACTGTGCTGGGGGAAAAGGAGCTGCTTGTGAGCACCGTACTGGGCTGGTGGAGACAGGAGAAGAGCTGGTGCATGGGAGAAGGAGGAGCATCCTTTGTGGAGCAAGTCAGTTGTAATGTTGAAGGTTATCCAGCAGAAAATGGACCAGGAGTATGTAAGTGGATCTACTCCCCATTGATGGCTCAGGTCATCTAGTCTATCTCCCCATCCCAGGGCTGGCTCGCTGAAAGCTCCTCCCTCCCAGCAGATATCTGTCTGAGCTGTTACTGAAAGCAAGAGGGGAAGTTGCTCAGCTTCCTCCCTCCCAGCTCTACAGACTCTCTCTGATGTCAGGTCTGGGATCACACAATCACATGGTGGGTGGGTTCTGCTCACAGACCCAAGAGAAAAGTGATGGGGTCAGAAGGAGGGTGGTTGCTGGGTCCAAGCACTCGGTCTGATGCACAGCGGGAGAGGGCCGTGCCTCCTCGGTGGTGGCCTGGCGTGAGACACAACTGGGTGTGTTGTGAAATGTCCCTCTAGTGTCACTGATGTTTGTTCTCTCTTCATTAAAAAGGGATCTTTTTCTTCATTAGGACCTAGTTTTCTTAAAGTTTGTTACTGCTCGCCTCATCTTCTGTCCTGAGCTTTGCTATGTACCAGCTTCACCTTGGTGCTTGAGGAGGTTGTTGTCCAAAGAATGGAGTAACCAGAAAAAAAAAAACCCACCTGGTACTTGTATAACTTTGCAGAACTGGGATATCAGTGATGTGCAAATGCTATGTGAGATAGCTACCAATTGTATTATTATTATTATTATTGACTCTTTCTCTTTCTTCTCGTAGATGCAGCATCTCTTCTTGCTGATGAGGGTGTGAATCAAACAAGGCATTACAGCCTTGAGAAACACTCTGCTGCTTTCCAAACAGTTTCTTGACTTCCCAGCATTTTGTGATTCTAAATACTTTTAATATGCTCCTCATCGTGAGAGCCCACAGGGTTTGTATAAACCCTCAGATTTACTTCAGAAATGTGGATTGTAGGTTGGAAAACGTACAGTAGGGAACATACTTTCATGCTCTAATGTCTCTTTTCCTTTGCTTTGTTAAAACTGTGTGAAATGTATTGTGAGATGACTGAGCAGAGGCCCTGTGATCAGTAGGTATCAACCTGGGATCATGACCACCTTGTCATGTTGGCTGTAGCATATTATTATGATAGAGAGATGAAGAAGAACAAGGCTCCTTAAATCTTGCTGAAGACATTATTGTGCTGAGCTCCGGTGGGATGTTTTGAGGTTGGTGTTGAAGTCAGAGTTTTCTCATGCTTTCAGTGATCTGAATTTCATCCAGAGTCTCTAGGCTAACAGAAGCAGCCTTCTGGCTACACATCTCCAGTTACGAGATGGTCTATTGACATAATGTTGGTTGTGTATCTTTTTGGCAGGCAGTGGTTTCTTCTGCCTGTTCTATTTAACTGAAGTTAGTGAGCATTTATTTTTTATTTTTTAGGAAGTTCCAATATATCATAATAAACTAAATGAATTCAGATTTCAAAGCTTAACATCCCAAAATAACAGTCTGTTGTAATTTGGCTCAGGATGCTCAAACGTTTGCTCTCTTCCTGCATTACAAAATGGCCTACAGCCAACCTCAGCAGATTACTGCACTGACGTTGGGCGTCTATCAGACCTTTAAATCAGTTGAAACAGGCCAGAAAAAACCTGCTTTTATCCATTTTAAGGTCTGTAGATTCTGCTCGTCAAGTGGTTTGCTCTCCAGTGATGGCACAGACTTCTCCATGGCTTATCCATCCGTGGAAACGAATACTCCCCAGAAAGATATGTCAGACTAAGATTTCGTAGGGTTTTTCTACCTCATTGCTGGCTTGCTGAAAACAAGAAGATAAATTGCAGGATAAGGAATAAAATGAGAACATGTGAGAGCTAGAAATGCCTTGTGGGAGCTGTTTTGTCTCTCTCTTTTTTCTTTTTCATATATGGACGATATGACTAAGTGACACTGAATTATTCCCTGAAAGTTGAATTGCTACTTCTTGTGACTTCCTGCTCTATAATTTTCCTGTATCACATATCTGCAATATAGAGGGGAAAATAGAAAACAGATGAGGGGATATCAGCTTCGTCCCATAGCACTACTCATGAGCTTCAATGGATTTATTTTGTGTGTGTGCCTGTCGGCATACAAGAGAGGAATAGCTATGGAGAGGCGTTCTTAAAAAGATTTATCTCAAAGTATCTAATGTGGGATGATAATTACAAGCTTATACGATGAGGTAAGAGAATTGTTTTGTTTAGACCAGAGAAGATAAAGCACATATTTCTTCCATCATAATGATATATTAAAAGGAAGCAGAATATTGTGTGTAATTGCCTTTTTGGCTAGTGCTCCCCGAGGCCCCTAAGGATGATGGGGTGCCTTGCAAAGCTCGGGAGCTAACTCAGGGCAGCTACTCTGCCTAAATGCTTATGGGGAGGTGGTTTAACATCGCTCAGAGTAGATTAATCTGGTCAGATCTACAAGACGTTCAGCAGTAATTTCACCCTTAATCAGAAAGGAAAGAGAAAACAAACAACTACCTGAGCTCCTTCAAGAAGCTTTTAGGAGGATGTGTCAGAATTGAGCTTGTGCTGCCTTCACCATGGAGCATCCCAGGCAAACGTGTGGTCTGGGAACTGCTGGGAACCCAAATTATCTGTAGTTCATGATGAAGGCCCTGTATGGATGCTATAGACTGAGGAACTGGCAGAGTTTCATGTCTTTGGACAGGGATAAGGTGGTTGTGCGATTGCTGCAGCACAGAGGAGGCTTTCACTTTCTCGGGCTCAGAGAAAGCTCTGGTTCCTCACACTGAATTTGATACATAAATTGTGTAATTTCTGCTTCTTTCTCTTCTTCCCCACTTTTCCTTCCCCGAAGAGTAACCTGATTTTTATTTTACTCTGAATTTCCACCATATGTCACATCTCTAAAGGGCTGGACAGAGGTTTCAAAGACAGCTCATGCTGCCTGCTGCTGTTCCAACTGCTGACCTAGATGTTGCTGTACATTATAATAACACTGTACACATACAGAGAGCCTTTGGGACAGGGTTTTGAGCAGAGCTGGAACATAAATCCCATGAATTCCCGGCTGTGTGCGGCAGAGGCAAGTGGGATTAGTTCTCTTCCTTTTTCAGCAGGCTCTGGACGCATCAAATGGAGCTGTCTAGAAAGGGAAATGAAGAGGATTACGTGATCTTTATCAGGATCATTTTACAAGACTGATGTGTGAAAGCAAGAGCGTGGTGTGAAGGAGCATCTGCCATGTGGTCAACACCTGGGGCATGGAAAGAAGACCCAAAAGGCGAGTGTGGGAGCATTTGGGGTGAAGTTGTTCAAAAAAGACCTAAAAAGACACAGAAGGGAAATCTTTTCTCTCAATGTTAGTACAGATAGTGAAAACAGATAACAAAGTGGAAGTGTGGGATGAGATGGGATTTATTTTATGCCTATATATATATATAGGCTTATGGTTAAGGTCATTTCCCACTAATTAACCCATTTCTTAGCTATTCTCCCTACCCAAGCTGGGCACAAACCACTGGTTGTCAGTGCTGCTGTCACCAGGGAATATTTTTCTGTGATATTCTGATTCCATCCATCTAGATAATGTTGTTGTTTGCTTGTTTCAGCCCATTTTGAGACAGAGCCACTTAGGTGCTGTCGCAGCAGCTATTCACCCGCCACAAATGTCCCAAGAGTAAAAGGAATGAAGGATCATCTATTTATTCTTCTGAATAAATTCTGCTGAGTTTAAAACAAGACCACAACAAAGAGCTCTTTTCAGTGCTTTTGCTCAGACTCTGTGAAAATGAGACTAGTCTGGGGAAAAAAAATCTGAACCTGAAACCACCATTAACTAGAGCTCGAAATGAAATGGAGATTCAGCCTGTTGCAGGGATATGGGTTTTACCAAATGGCACTATAACTTTTGATTATGAGAATTATTTCTTCTATTACTATGAGGACAGTAGAAATTTAATATGGCAGACAAATACAAAAACCCTTTTAATTCTATGCTGTTGACGATTTTTCCTGAAACTATTCCTAGAGAGGTGGCAAAGTGGTTTTTCTCTGGAAACAAGCTCTCCTTCTGGCCTTTCTGTGCAGCTCAGAGAACAAAGTAAAAAAAAAATATTTATGGTCTTAATGATTCAGTAATTTCAGCCTTCAGATTTGTTTATACAGGAAGAGCTTTTTAAATAATAGCTGTTTATTATTGCTGAAGTTTTCTTCGTTTTGGTTTAGGGCGTGTCTTGCGATTCCTCCCTTTTGCTGGAGCAGCTGTTATTTCTGCTTATTGCTCACTCTGAAATGTGTATAGAAGTGTCTGTTTGTCTAAGCACAATTTTCTACGTGATTGATTTTTGAGTATGTCTACGAGTGTGCACAGAGTCCACTGCCCGTGGATTTCATTTCAAACTAAACATC
The DNA here is from genome assembly GCF_000700745.2 of Antrostomus carolinensis. Taxonomy (NCBI): domain Eukaryota; kingdom Metazoa; phylum Chordata; class Aves; order Caprimulgiformes; family Caprimulgidae; genus Antrostomus; species Antrostomus carolinensis. The sequence goes on along the minus strand of NW_010304316.1, from coordinate 84,435 downwards.
CTTCTGAAAGCAGAGGTTAAAACCAAGTGCAAATCAAAGAGATGGTCATTCAGAAATAGGTTTGTGACAGTCTGATAGCCTGGTATATTTGAATATTTCTTTGCAATAGTTGAACGGTTCTCAAACAGCTTCACAGAAGTTAATT
>NW_010304316.1:81847-84259 GCF_000700745.2 Antrostomus carolinensis | reverse complement strand
CATAATGAATGAGGATGCACTGGAGAAGAACGAGGAGGCAGCAGGACTGGGAGGGACGGATGGGGATGAAGGAAGCCAGCAGTGGTAGATAAAACCAGTGAATTTTCCCATGGGTTTTGCAGGAGATGCTCTTCCACGTGAGCTCTCTGCTGCCCAAATGGCAAACGCACCAGCTCTGCCCACCTTCCTGTGCACCAAGAGTGTTCCCGTCCTGCCTTTGCCTTGCTCTGTGTATCTTGGCACAAACCATCCAGACTTTTTGGGGCAGGAAAAGCACTGTGTCACTCAGGGGACCCAGGATTTGTGCCAGCACTGGGTGCAGGAGAGCATCGGAGCTGCCCCATGCTTCCCCATTCTCAGCCCTGACCTCTCACAGCCGTTTGCCCTCCTCACCCTCTCTTTGCTCAGTCTCCAGGAAAACACTTCACTGGCAAAAAAATCTTTGCCAAGTTCATTTCCAACATTTTGGGTTCAACAAACTTCTGCTGACTACAGAAGTCCTCTGTCTTGAGGACATCAACCCTTTATTTGGAAGGTCATAACAAGAACATGGTGATCCTGGTGAGTTCATCCTCAGACAAGCATCCCTGTGCTCTTGGGGGGAAGAATGGTCTTCCAAGGATCTGGGGTTCCTGCTCCTTGGAGGTGTCCAGGAGAGAAGCTCACAGCTCTATAAACCAGCTGTGGGACTGAGAGGGACCTTGTCATCCCCGAAATGGCAGTCTATCATGGAGGAGACAAGGCAGGAGCTTGGCCCTGCCACCACATTGGAGCTTTGCTGGTCTTCTTTGCAGAGAAGTTGGAACTGGGTGCGGTTTTCAGAGGACTTGGCAGTTGGCAATGCCTTTGCTGTTATCTCCCTCCTTTTTTTAGGAGCTTTGAGCCTTTCACTGGCAATAAATTACTCTAGCTGGCAGAGGAGGAGTGAATATTAAGGCTCATTCCCTTCTGGGGCTGCGGGGTCTAACTCTGGGCTGGAAAAATGCACATCAATCAGATGAGGCTTCACAGCCCTCAATCTTTTCTCAGAGCTGGAGAATCAAGTCACCTCTTTCTGGGGAAAGCTTAGATCATTCCTCCCTTTTAAACAGAGCACTGGGGGCAATCATAAAATACCTCCATTTTACAGAGGTGCAGCTGAGAAAGGCCTGGGTTAGGCAATACATAAGATGGTTCAAAATGTCACTTTTTTTTCCCTCAGGAAGATCTGAAATCTCTATTTCTTGTCTTTTAGGCTGGAGTCATGAGCCTTTGCAGGTAGGACTTCGTGATTTACTTACTTAGATGGAGTCAGCAGTGAGGCACTCCCTGGGGAGAGGCAAGTCAGTGAGGAATGATTTTGTGTATTTTATCCAAGAAGCGTTAATGCTGTTTACACTAATCAGATTTATTTACTGTGGGGAAAAAGATCTTTGTAAATACAAAGTGTTTATTATTGCTAAAGAGTTCTTCTGTTTGGCTCAGTGGCTTCTTGCTGGATATATTTCAATTCCCATCCTCTGCTGAGCAGCTGTCCTTCCTGGCTGCTGCCCAGTCTGCAAATCCACGAGGGTTTTGTGGAAGTCTGTCCCTAAGGGCAAGTGGCCACAAAGAATCGTAGAATAGAATCACAGAATCATTTGGTTGGAAAAGTCCTTTAAGATCATTGAGTCCAACCATAAACCCAACACTGACAATTCCATCTCTAAACCATGTCCCTAAGCACCTCATCTACCCGTCTGTTAAATCCCACCAGGGAAGGTGACTCCACCACCTCCCTGGGGAGCCTGTTCCAATGCTTGACAACCTGTCAGTGAAGAAGTTTTTCCTCAGATCCAATCTAAACCTCCCCTGGTGCAACTTGGGGCCATTTCCTCTTGTTCTATCACTTGTTACCTGGGAGAATAGACCAACCTCCACCTCTTCTACACCCTCCTTTCACTTCTCTCAGTCTTTCCTCATAAGAAAGATGCTCCAGCCCCTTAATCATCTTTGTAGCCTCTGCTGGACTCTCTCCAGAAGTTCCCTGTCTCTCTTGAACTGGGGAGCCCAGAACTGGATACAACATTCCAGATGGATGGATGGATGAATGGAGGGGTGGATGGATGGCCGGATGGATGTACAGAGGGGCAGATGGATGGAAGGATGGATGGGCGGATGGAGGGATGGATGAATGGATGGATGGAGGGGTGGATGGACAGGTAGATGGATGGAAGAGCAGATGCATGGACAGAGAGGCAGATGGATGGATGGACAGAGGGGTGGATTGATGGAGGGGCAGATGGAGGGATGGATGGAGGGGTGGATGGATGAACAGATAGATGAATGGATGGAAGGGTGAGTGGATGGAGGGGCGGATGGATGGACAGAAGGGTGGATGGATGAATGGACAGAGGGGTGGATGGATGGAAACCCTTCCCGGGGGCGGCCCCC
>NW_010304316.1:81132-81600 GCF_000700745.2 Antrostomus carolinensis | reverse complement strand
GCCGGCAGCGCGGGTAAGCGCCGGCCCGGGGAGGGAACGAGGGCAGGGAGAGGGGGGGTAGGAGAAATGTTGTGGGGTTTTTTTTTCCCGACGTTTACACCAGTCCCGGTGGGAAGCGGTGGCTCCTCAGTGTACGCGGGTGCGGAGGCTCCGCCGAGCCCGGGACCGGTGCGGGGCAGCCTGGAGCGGGGTCCTGCCCGCGGGGAGACCCTCCGGGTGCTTCTGCTTGGGAGAATGAGCTTCCCTTCCTTCCTTCCTGGGGTAACGGCTTTTCCTTTTCCTGGAATAACGATTTTTCCTTCCTTCCTGGGAAAACCACTTTTTCTTTCCTCCTGGAATAACTTTTTTCTTTCCTCTTGGATAACTTCCTTTCCTTCTTTCAGGATGCTTAATATTACAGATGTCCTTTTAGATTCTTCAATGATTCTTCATCAGTCTGTCCCCATTAAGGAAAAAAAAGGGAAGAAG
>NW_010304316.1:67300-81095 GCF_000700745.2 Antrostomus carolinensis | reverse complement strand
TTTCATGACTTTATAGAAATAAATAATAAATTGGTTGAATGGCAGAGCAGTGTCTCTGTAGAGAAAGCATCAACTTACTCTTGACTGGAACCACTAATAAGTCTTCAAAGTTTTCTTGACAACTGTCATCACTCATTGACTCATAAACCTTCCAAAATAAGAAATATCCAAAAAAAAGTGCATGTAGACCTCTTGCTAGATGGACAATACGTTATGGTCCGAGTGGTTTGTGTCTTCATTAATAGGTAAAAAACTAACCCAATGTTAATAGTTGTTCCTACTGTTTTTAAAAAAATTATTGGGAATGAGGAAGGGTGAAAGGCTGACAGACCTTTCAGCTGGCTTTTGTCTCTGGCGATGGTGACATTGATTGATTTGTCGCTTCCATTTAAATGGGCTGCTGAAGGCAGGGGCATGAAATGCTTTTAAAAAAACTCCAAGATTTAAGTATTGCAGTTGGATACATTATTAAGCAGGGATCCAGGCCAGGATTGATGAAAAGGTGTAAGCTGTTTATGTGTCTAATCAATTTCAGAAACCCACAGAGAAATTTTGGGGTGATGTCTATTTGTAAAATCTCAATAATGAAAGAATTTCAGTGATTTACATACAAATAGAATGAGTCTTGTTCTTCATCTCTACATGATCTGAAATTAAGTAAATATCCAGTTCTGCTGATAGCCCTGAGGCAGAAGTTTGCTCAGACTTGGTAAGTTAGTGCAGTCCTGGTGTAAATCAGTGCTCCTCTCTGCAGAGAGCAGCCTGGGACTCCCTTTACAGTCCATGAGGCACAGGGTGAGATGTGATCACAGTCCATGCTGGCGCCAAGATCTTTGGGGGATACAAGGAATTAATATGCCAGGGTTTCCAGATGAAGAGGAGTTATGCTGAGATAACAAGGCTTTGCTCACTGGTCCCTTTCTGATGGAGAGAACAATGGAAACCTAGCTAATTTTTAAACATCAGCCAAATTTTGAACATTGATGAATGATGTGCCAAAGAGATAGAGTGACACAAAACCAGTTAGAAAGCTCTTGGATGTGAGATGTGTTGTTTTGCTTGCAGGAGGGAGGTCAAGAGGGATGTGCTACCAGGACTACCACCCTTTTGCTGTGAACATCACCCCCACACCATCAATGCTCCTATTGAGCTGAGAGCAAGTTGGGTGGCAGAGCTTGGCTCTGCAGCAAAACTTGTACATCTTAATTAACTTTTTTTTTTTTTTTTAAGTGAATCAGCTCAAGTCTAGGAGAGGAGCTGAGAAGTATAGAAGGAACATTAACATTTGAAGATGAAAACCTAGGAGGGCTCTCCCAAAACTCACCTGGCTTTGTGGGCGCTACATGGTGCTGGGGAGCTTCATGGACATAGTCACGGCAGGTAGCTGGGGCTGTAGGGTAGGTCCTGCTCTTTTCTACCCCTTCCCAAAGGGCAGCCTCTGCCCCAGAAGCTCCCAGCTGCTGCCTGCCAAGTGGAAGGCTTCAGCTGAAGGGGAACAATAGGCAGTTTTATCCTCGAGTCAGCGCGGCTGGCTGGGAACAGCATGGCAGAGGTGATGAACTCCAACGAGGAGAAGGGAGAGTGTTGACAAATTCATTTTAAGCCAGACTGGGCAAAGGACCAGAACACGCACGGCAGGGAGCCGCTACTACAGCCTGCCCGCGGGAATCATTGATAACACAGCCCTGGGGAGGGATTTTTCCACACTGAGGAAGAAGTGGGAAGAAGTTTTCCCTGATAAATTGAGGAGGGAGCAGCAACCCTACAGAGCTGTGGTCTCAGGCAGGGAGGAGGGAGCAAGGCATCACCAGTTCCCTTGAAGGAGCAAGGGTTTTCTTGGCAGGCAGCTCCTGGGGATACGGGGGAAGTGATCAAGCAAGTCTTTCAGTAGCCAGGCTTGTCAAGATGAATATTAGAGGGATTGTCCACTGCCGTCAGCCAGACTCTGAAATCCAGGCAAGGTTTGGAATGTTGATGTAATTGGAACCATATTTCGGCGCGGCGGGGCTGGGGTAGCCGAGGTGGGCTGAGTCAGAGAGCACAGACGTCTCTCTAAGCGATGATTTGGCATGGAAATTACTGAGCCTGGCCCAGTTTGCACCAGCTGAACGTTTGGCTTTGTGATTTCTGACTTTTTTTTTTTCAGTAGATTCTTTCTCTTTGTCCCTCACCCTGTATCTATATAAAGGGAATGAAATGCTTCCATGCAGAAACAAACCCCCTTTACTGGATATGGCAGTAATGAGGGAAATGGTGAACCTCATTCCCCAGGTCCCACTGGTCTTCACCTTCCCCTCGGGGCAGGACGAAGGTGCCAGGGCCATGCAGGGTCAGATCCTGCCTCCTGAGAGCCCCACAGCAGCCACATCAACAAAGGCTCATTGAAGGCAGCCAAGCTCCTGCCAAGACAGGTGCTGGAGATAGCCAACATATAGGAGACCCTCAGGTTAATTCATGCCAATGATGGGCAGGCTGGCCCATTTTGGAGAGAGATGAATTTGGGATGTTGGTGAAAAGCAAGGATGGCCACAGGAAGACTTGATGGTCATGCTGCAAACTCTGCTTCTGTTAATTTTTGTAGACAAGTAGGCAGCATCTTGGTGAAACCCATGGTGAAACAGGCTGCCAATCAGCATCTCCAGGGACCATCTGGACTTTCCTTTGCACAAATGAAAACTCTGTCTTGGATGGTGCAGAGCACTTCTGATGAGCTGAAGTGATGATTTATGTATTTTGCTTAATTATTTGTTTTCCCTTCATCTGCCTGGCAGCCAATATTGTGCAGACTTCTGGTGCCACCACCACAACTGGTGCATGGTGTTGGTGTTGGGAATCCAGTCTCAGTTGAGCTGAGCATCCTCAGCTTGCTTGGGCATTTGCTACACCCTCTAGCTCAAGCCCAGAGTGGCCTTGCAACCCAGATCCATAAATCATATCTCATTCACTGACCGTGTGTTGCCCACACCTGTGGCCAGGGCTGCTGGCCATAAAGCATGGAGATGGTGAGCCAGGCTGAGCAGGGAAATGCTGTGCTGGCCAAACTAGGAGCCAGTAAACTCCCAGCTCCTGTTTGACCACATCTTTGCTCGCAGTGACACCACTTCTTAGAAAGCTGACAGGCTGCAGTCAGCTCCCCAGGAAGGTGGTGGAGTCACCTTCCCTGGTGGAATGTTTTTCTGGTGGAGAATGAGCTCTTGGTACCTTGTGGGCTGATATATCAATCTGGGCTATCATACCTTGTGTGTTCAAACTGTAAGTGGCAGTGTCACTACTCATTTTCCCCATCAGCAGCTCAACATCTGTGTCCAGAATAGGTTGAGCTTGTCGTAGAGAAGAAGCACTGACTTTGGTTCAAGTTGGTCCATAGGCTGATATCTGTCTGTCTTTATGTTCTAAAAAATAATTATGTTTTGGGGAAGGATTTGAATTATTGCACAACTTCATCAGGTTTTAGCTGAGATCCCAAATTGGAAGTAGCTGTTCACCATGGAAATACTGACCAAAGTATTATTTTTGTCTTAATTTCTTTATATTTTGGTGAAAGGTGGAAGATGGGAAAAAAGTCAAGACTTTGCATTCAATGAAGAAAAATAAATCCTGGCAGAGTGGAGAGAAATCTCTTTCACTGCATCCTCCACTTGATGATAGTAATTGTACACTCAGATCAAGCAAGTTGACTTGCAGCTCTCAAAGTTTTCTCTTGCCACCCCAGTAGGGCTTTTCAGATGCTGTCAGGCGGGGTCTGGCTCCGTGTTGGGGTTCAGCACCGAATGGAGGGAGACTTACCAGACCCTCTTCTGCTTTGTTGTTACCTGTAGCCCCAACGTTTGCGCCGTGCAGAAGCTGATTGGCACGAACAGGAAATACTTCACCAACTGCAAGCAGTGGTACCAGAGGAAGATCTGTGGAAAGGCAACGTAAGTACCCAAGAACTGACCAGGGTCTCCCTGAAGACCCCATTGTGGAGGTGGGTGCTGGGTGGGAGAAGCAGATGGTGTGACAGATGGGGGATGTTGGAGTCCATGCTGTGGCCTTAATGTATATATTTGTTATGAATTGTTCCTTTTACTCTCTAAGAAGTATTTGTGTTTTTCTCAATTGTCAAACATGACTGTAAAACACTTAGATGTTAAGGATGGAAAGTCCCATGTAAATACAAACCCTGATGGTTTATTCTAATTGCATTTTTGCATTTCTACATATACTTACAGAGCTCTCAATGCTGTAATGAAGTGTGCACCAGATGTTTTCTAGTACTTAGCTGTGTCTCTCTCCTTGCTAGGCTCAATGTTGCCCTAGCTAAAAAAAAAATAAAAAATAAAAAAAAATAAAAGGCAATCCAGAGCTGATGGATATTGGAGAGAACGTAAAATTCATCTACGTGTGTTTGCTTTGGAAGGGGAAACCGAAATAAGGGGAAAGAGGTGTCAGTTTTAGCCAACACTTTGATGACTCGACCAGGAAAGTTAATTAGACTTGCAGGCCAATTCCACGTCTAAAATTGCAAACAATAATATTCAAGTAGCTGTTGCATAAAGTATCTGTGTAAGCAGCCTCGGGACATTCTTTTGAAAGATGTAGTCAGCAGATAATTAAGGATATGCATGCTTGACTATCTGCCAGGCTGTAGATCAGGAGTGAGAAATCTTTTTCCTTGGTGTAGGCCAAACTGGGCTTTCAGACACCTTTGCTGGCCCACACTTGAGCACACACCACCACGTCACCCAATATCAGTGCAAAGGTGCTGGCTGTGGGGAGCAGAGCTGTGGGCCAAGTCTGGTCCTGAATCTGCAAGGTCAAGAAGAAAAAACAGCAGAAAATAATCTCATTTGTTTCTGATATGGTCCAATGTAAATTGTGATGAGAGCTACAGGAACATGCTCTTCTTTACTGCAGAATAAATAACTTCTGTTTCTATAGTCAACAGCAGACTTTGAGATCTTGAACTGTGGTAAGCTATATAGCTTTTATTTTGGTTGCCTTCATTAGTTTAGCTGTGATGGCTGGTCATTGGGATTCACTTCATGTGTTGGTATTGTGAGGAGGGGGGTAAAACAGGAGTCATCACTGTGCATGGCTTTTGACCTTTCATTGTGCCACCCATGAATTTGTCTAAAAGAGACAATTCTGTACTTCAGGAGAATATATTGCAGGATGTACCATATAGTGAGCATCTATGGTGGTTTCTCTTATGTTCAATGGTCTTCACAGAAAAAAAAAGAAAAAAGGAAAAAAAGGAGAGGAAAATATTGTAAAAACAAACAATATCTGTGTCCCCCCCAACCCCCCCTGAATTCTACAACACCACCAAATCTGGGAAGACTTAATTTGGATGATTTGAGTTCAGGCTGTTATCTTGGCTGAATGGTGGCTTTTTTTGACTTAAAATGGACAAGATTATGGCATGGCAATATGGTATCATCATTGCCTCTTCTGATAACAGAGTTAGCTCAGTAGGTCTCCAAAGAAAACATGACTCACTGTGGATGTGGGATAGCTTTGCTATGATAGTCACTGAAAGGCAAAGTGGTCCAGCCACAGATTTCTTCAGCTCTGAAACAAATGAGAAACTAACCTCGTGTAACCCAAGTGTGCAGCTGTATTTGGCAGAGACAAAACTCATCTGCTTATCTCCAGAAAGAGGTGGAACAACTGGCATCTGGCAGTATTTCATTATTTCATTTGAGGTGATGGGGTGATCTCTTCTAACCTCATTTTTTTCTGCTTTTACCCAAGTGTCTAATCCAATGATGCATCACTGAGAGAAAAACACCCAGAGTGTTAACCTGCCTGTTAACCTATGAGATAATGTTCCCATTATACACGGAATTTGCTCACTATTCTTTGCTTTGCGTCATCTCCACAATGGCTGTTATTGTCTTCTTCTCTCTTCCTAGTAATTTTTGAGCCTGGGCCCTACTTTGCTCTGTAGCAATGCTTGTGCAGAACAAAAGACACGTGCCTTGACTCAGATTTTCCAGTGGATCCTGGGACAGCTCTGATTACAAATGTTTGCTGGTGATGGTTCCCACTGGATGTGGTGTTCCTGGCGTATGGAAGCAATCAGGAGTCATTTGGGCCATGAAGAACATGATGCGTTATGCTGCGGCAATCAGATTCTTAAACCAGTGTCAGGGGCCTGATGCTGTACTCAGTGCACCAGCACCCAAGGAATTATGTGGGCACAGCTGGTGCTCAGCATGAACCCTCAAAACTAGCCCTTCCCATCCTATCACATGGTACTGAGCTGGTCTATGAGAGGTTTTGAGGATACCAGCTGCCTTTAAATCCCAGAAAGAGTCAGAATTTGGCATGTTTGTCAGCAGAAATGGGTGGATCCAGCCTTTGCCTGGGATCCATAGCCAGAAGTCCTCTCCTGAACCTGTGTGCTTGGTCCTCCTGTTGTCAGGGAGATCCACTCCATCAGTCCAGGAGGGATGTTGGAGCTGGATAAACATGGTAATTTCTTTCCACCTCCTAAAAGGTTTTTACCACCTGCGAGAAGAGCAGTCCTGGGATAGGAGACAATTGACCCATTACCTACTTCACATTTGACATGGCTGCTGTCCTCCTTGTTTACTTAAAGGGTCAGTGATGCCACAAGTTGGATGTGCGTTGCAGGTACAAATACCTGACTCTAGGAAGATAGTTTTAACTGCTTTGATTTCTTTTCCTTTCCTGCTCTGAGCATGGTTTCAAACAGGTCATATAGCGAGGGAGGTCAGTGAGAGACCAGGTACTGCAGAGGAGCAAAGCTGAGCTCCTGCAGAGCTGACTCAGAGAAGTTCAACCCTGAGTGAAGAAGGCAGAAAAGTTGCTGAAAGCCTGCAGCGTAACTTCACTCCTTCTTGAATGATCACAACCTGCCTGGGGAGATGCAGAGCAACTGGAGCAGCAAGGAAAGTCAGCTCCACAAACATGGCTGTGCCTGGTGTTTAGTCTTGTCTCCAGATGCATCACCTTTTGGTCGCTGCTCCAAGCTCATGGCTGAGAATACTCATGGTCACAGTGGGCACCGTGCTGAGTTGCTCCATAGCTCTTACCAGACACAACTAGGTTACACTGTGAGCAGAGGCTTGGTGGTGAGGCTGTGCAGGCTTGCTCCTTGAGCAGCATCTTCTGGTCCATGGGGGTGGAGTGCTCTACTGGGGCTGGATGTGCACGATGGAAACTTCAACTCATAGATCAGAAGAGGACTCTTCCCTCTTTATCTGCTTTTTCTCTTTGTTTTTCTTCTCTTTGATGAAGTATTAGCTCACACAGCCAGGGAGAAATTCGAGGATTTATGTACATTTTTTATCATTGCATTACTCGCTGATGAAGTGAGATAAGACAGTTGGCAAGAAGTCTGACTCTGCTTTGATTTTAATGAGTACTGAAACAAGATTGTTTTGGTAATTAGGTAATTTTCCACTGTTGGTTATTCCAAAGCCAAAGAAATAGTTTATTTAGAGTGAATTCTCATCGTTGTGCCTGTATTTTGTTCTATTTTTCAACCTCCCTTATGCACTGGACTCATTCTTCCAGAGTTGGGGTTGCAATTGAATGTGTCCTCACACATTTTTTTTTGTCTTGAGAATGAAAAGACAACTTACATAAATCTGGGTTTTGATTATTTTTTGAGGAATAACGAGTGGCAGTAAGTTGCCCTTTAATACATTCAGTTTTTTCCTTTTAAATTAACTTTCTTTTTCTTGTCATATGTACTTTCCTCAGTTCAGGAAAAAAAAAATACTCTCTGGCACTTATTTTACAAAAACAAAACATATGGGTTTTATTACAGGAAATTATTACAAATGGATCTTTATTCACTAATATATGGCTAAGCTTATTTTTATTACCATGAAAAATGCACTTAAAATTTAATTTCAGATCCTAAGAAGTCAACAGCAGTGACACAATGACTAATAAAAGCCAGGGAGCTTGCTTCTGCAGTCAGACACAGATAGACGTTTAAGAAATACAGCATTTCAAAACCAGAGGCTGAAAACCTCTAGATTTGACTTGAAATTACTCAATGAGGAAGTCAGGAAATTGTGGTCAGAGGCGTTGCAGAGTGGATGACAAACTCTGTTTGTACCAGGGCATTGTGGATTTAACCCACATCGCTGGCACCAGTCATGTCCTGGTGTAGTGATCTGTAGCTGCTGAGCAGACACCAGAAACAGGGATGGAGTTGGCAACTCCAAAGGCTTTTGTGCAGAACCCGCCGTGTGGTTGTGTGTGTTCAATGTTTTTGTGTGTGTGTGCAGTGGTTGTGTGTGTTCGATGTTTTCTCCCATGAGTTCTTTGCCCTTGGTCACGTGAGAGAATTATTCCTCCTCAGTCAGCAGGCTGTGGCTCCAACCCACCTGGAGGAGCACGTGTCAAAGGAGCACTCTTCCTCCCATATGGATGTGTAGGGTGCCGTAGCGTGGAGGGTCCTGAAAGTGAGGCAGAGCTTCAGCCACAGATGTGGTGCTCTCCTGAGGCCTGGAGGTGGCTGCAGGACCAGCTCGGAGGATGCCCTGTGCCCAGCCCCAAGTGACCCCTTGAATGGTGCCCACATGCCTTTGGGTGGGCTGGGTGGACTTGTGCTTCCACCAAGCCCACCAGCTGTGGGAGGGCAAATGGCTGAAGTTGATTTTTACAGTCCTCATCTCCAGCTCCTTGTAGGTGCAAACACTTGGGTGAGCACCACTGTGTTCCCCTGGTCCTTTGCAGAAGTTTTCTGGTACTCAACTCAAAATGCTGGCATGCAAAATGCAGACCAGGTGATGCTGGTAGGTCACCTCCAGTGGGTGATTGAGACTGGGGGCTTGAAGGAGCCCCTGAATGGGTGGAACCAACACCATTACTAGCCTTGGTACTTCTTGCCATTAGTTTCCCTTGTGGGGTGATGCTGGAGATGCCCATGAACCTGCTGAAAAGCAGATGGCGTGGTCCCTCCATCCCTTCCCAGTGCCCTCCCCTCTGGCAGGCGCCTGGCTGCTGGGGCAGCCCCGAGCTGGTGAGCCCTGCGCTGCAGGCTGTGAGCATCAGCATCCTGCCTCTTCGTCACAGCTCATTAATCTCCGATCGATCTATAAATAAGCCTTTTAAAGCCTACGTCAGTACTCAGGAATTATTTATGCTGCACTTTGGAATGATTTCTCTTTAATCAACTCCTCATCTTTGATTACAGGTCTGAACCAAGGGAACTGTCTAGACTGGGTTTAGTTTCTAGGGTGAAAAAAAAAAAGAAGGATCGGAGGTAGGGGAGGGAAGTGGTGGGGGAAGAAAGTGTGTGTTTCTAATGAGCACGAGACAGGGGGCTGGGGAAAGCGGAGCAGCAGGGTGTTAAGATCTCCAGTAGTCAAAGGAAGGGATTGCTTTAGGCAAGCTCTTTCCCACATGGAATATATAATGTCTAGACAATCAGTCTGGGTTTGCTTTGTAATTCCCTTAGGAAACCGTGACACGGAATTTATTTGCTTCTGCCACAGAAAAAGCAGGTATTTGTTTCACTTACTGGCTCTTAATTACCCTGAAGAATTCCCTCTTAAACCCCAGGCATTTCCACTGTTTGTTAACAGTGTTAAAATGATGACAAATATCTGAAGCTTGAGGGTTTTCCTTTCTCCTCGAGTTGTGGCAATACAGCATCCTACTTGTCTCGAATCCAACTGGGAGCACAGAGGAAACACTTGTATTGGGGAGGAACACCTATTCCCTCACTGTCTTAGCTCATCAATCAGGTAGCCTTGCTCCTTTCACACCAAGCCCAAGAGCAATAGGTGAAAGAACCCCCTGAGAAACACAAACAGGCAACTTCTAGATTGATTTTATTTTCCTTGTTCTTTTTTTTTTTTTTTCTCCTGTTAAATTCAGAACATGTTCCATTAAATGGCCAGCTTTGAGAATCAGATGACTTCTATTTCTCATTTAGCTGCAGATGATGGACACAGGCAGCTCTTGCTCATTTAGGGTCTGCAAATCTGCAGGATGGCCCCATGATGGTGTCTCTGGCACTTTTGGTTTTACTGCTTGATCAAAGCAGCAGTTTTCTGCCAGCCAGATGGAAATGCTGCACTGAGGGTGCTCACACAGATGTACTTGGTGATAGCAAAGATAGTTGGACTGCCTAGGATGCCCACAGATGCATGTGCCACCACTGGTGAAGTTTGTCCTTGCAGGGCTTATCCCAAGCCTTTGTGCCAGTGCATCCAAGACCAGGGATGCTCCTTTCTCTCCAGGTCTGTCTAGTAGATTTTGCCATAAGTAAGCAAATAATTTCTAGTTGTGGACAAGAATGGGGTGAAATGAAGAGGAAACACTTGGCTGGTTTGGTAAAGTAGCCATGCCGGAGTTGCAGCATGTTGGCCAAACAGTGATCAGATGTGACAGCAGCAGTCAGATGGGGAGATACCCCCAATCCCCTGGGAAATGTGCCCAAATGAACCAGCATGTGCAGTGTCTTGCATAGGTGATCTGTTGGGATCATGGCATTGGTTTCCATCCACTGTTTGTACAAAGTCTCATGGAAAGTGTGGTTTTGAAAAAGAAATTGTGTCTGCTTTTGTTCTGTGGAAAAATTGGCAACGTACAGCCCTGAAGGAGATAAAAATTGTGGTTTGTCTTTTGTTCAAGTCTATATTTCTAATGAAGAGTCTGCTTAGAAACATCACCAAATATGGATGGATAAAGAACTATAGCAAATGGAGAGAAAGCAGTGAGACGCCGTCAGTTAATCTGCCGTATCCATCTCTTATTCCAGAGTAATCAGTTACGAGTGCTGTCCTGGATATGAAAAAGTTCCTGGAGAAAAAGGCTGCCCAGCTGGTAAAAATGTTTGACATTTTTTAGACTTCTTAAAAATTATACAGCTGCCTAGTAAAGGGAGAAGTTAGAAAATCACTCAAAGTGGATTTGATTTTTGCAATTTGTGCACAATATTGCCATGAAGAACTAAAAAAAATGGACTTAGCAGAGCACCAGCTGAGTGCCAGATCAGCTCCAAAGCATGCAAAATGTTCCAGACAACTTAAAAACTTGGATATAATTAAACTTAATCAAGCATGGGAGGGCCATAGGGAGCTACTGACTCCAACAAGTAATATAACTGTATTGGAAATGTAATACAAAGGAATGATGGAGTAACAGACAGCTCTGCCAATCTCAGCTCGTTTCTATTTTGGCAAGCATGAGGTTAGCAAAATTGCTTTGAGGAGAAAATACAGTTCAGCCACTGGTGGAGTTTGGGAGGGAATTCACTGGGTTTATTGAAGAAAGACATATTCTGCTTCTGCTTTCTGAACGCTTCCTTCCACAAAAGTTTTGATGCCGCCCAGTTAACCACGTGGGTTGGTGTAGACGGGTCAGTGGAGACCAAGACCAGTGAGCTGCCAGCTCTGAGCACTAAAAGCCTGAGTGCAACCAAAGATCAAGTGAAAGCAATGAATATCTTTGCTTGGCTTGATTCACATCCATATAAATCCAGGGTGACTCCATTTAAACCTGCAGAGGTGCAGTAGATCCTAGATTACACTGCTGTAATTGAGGCTGGAGCTGTCAGGCCACGATTATTTATGATCTAATTAATGAACAGATACGAGTGCTCTGACATGCTTCATTTCCCCAAGCATTTTCACCAGCAGCTCGACTTTAATTCAGCGCAGTGCAGGGAAGGATGAATGATGTGTTGGGAATATAACCCTCTCTTCTTTCAGCGCTGCCGCTTTCAAACATCTATGAGACCCTGGGAGTTGTTGGGTCTGCCACCACGCAGCTCTACTCTGACCGGTCAAACCTAAGGCCAGAAATTGAAGGACCTGGAAGTTTTACAATTTTTGCTCCCAGTAATGAAGCCTGGGCATCCTTGTCTGCTGTAAGATACAATTCCTCTTCTTTCTCCTCTTCCTCTGGCTTTCTGTAGTGGAGACCCATCTCTGCAGGGGTCTGGATCCAGCCCCATCTGGTGGAATAGATGCAGTCCTGATACGGGAAGGACTCTGAATTGCCAACATGGGAATCACTTCACTGGTCCATCAGCTCCAGAGCTTTGTTTCTGAAAGACCCAAAGCTAGAGAGATGTGGATGCTCTCCAGTGGGTCGATGTAAAAATCACCTCGTTGCCTTTTCCCTGCTGCTTACCGTTAGATATTCCAGTAAAACCTGCAGCAAGAGCCTTTCCATCTCTTTTGGTTTTTCTTGCTGACCCTTATTTTACCACTCTGGTTGTTCTTAATAATTTGCACAAGTAACCAGTCCCAGCTGGAGCCTTGGTGAACCTGCAGCCTTCCTGCATCAGTGTGTTCCTCTGCTCAATTACATATAAATTTACTTTACATTGGTTTTGATTTTCTCACTCTGGTGTCTTGTGAAATTTCCACTCCTGAAACTGTCACTGCTTTCCTCCTGGTGCTCCCATCCTAGTGGAGCATCTCTGTGAACAGGAGAGAGTCCAGATGGTACAACCCCTATCCAGTTACATCCCACATTTAATCACTTGTCCGTAAATATGTAAGAACAACTATTGAGGCAGGGAGGGGGCATCTTTTTGGCTATCCCCACTACCAACTTTCTACCCCAAACCTGCACCAGCAAAGCCCCTTGCAGGGATGATGCTGTTGGGGAAGGTCTCCTGATGTATTTGTCCTTGGCCCTGAGTGATGCCTCTTGTTGCCTTACTGCTCATTTTGATGCAGCCATCCCACACTGGAGCTTGCTGCCATCATCCCTTTATCTGCCAAGGATGGGGGTGCCAGAGCTGCGAGCTGCTGTTGTCAGGCAAAAGATAAAGATTTATGGAAGTTAGAGCTCTTAATTTGCACAGATGGCTTAAGGCTGAATACATCACTTCATACACACACCCCCCAGCCCCTTGGAAGCACCTTGGATGCAGCCAGACCTCCTGGCTCTCTCCAACAACTTAATTACACTCAACACTGAAAAAAAAATGACTTTTTGTGATTTGCAGGAAACCCTGGATTCCTTAGTCAGTAATGTTAATATTGAGCTGCTCAACGCCCTCCGCTACCACATGGTGAACAAACGGGTCCTCACGGATGATCTGAAACACGGGACAACGCTTAACTCAATGTACCAGGACCTGCCTATCCAGATTCACCACTATCCCAATGGGGTAAGACATTTGTATTGAACGTACCCACAGTGGGCTTGCTTTTCTGCTGCCTTGCACCTCCTACACTGTCCTTGGACCTCCAGGACTCTGCAATGCTTAGGTTGACAACCATTGATTTAGGATACATGTTTATATGTGATGGTTTTATACTAAAAGAGGGGAGATTTAGACTAGATGTAAGGAAGAAATTTTTTACACTGAGGGTGGTGAGACACTGGCCCAGGTTGCCCAGAGAGGTGGTAGAAGCCCCATCCCTGGAAACATTCAAGGTCAGGTTGGATGGGGCTCTGAGCAACTTGATCTGGTTGAAGATGTCCCTGCTCACTGAAGGGGGGTAGGACTAGATGGCCTTTAAAGGTCCCTTCCAACCCAAACCATTCTGTGATTCTATGATTTAGAAGGAGCTTGAAAGAATATTTATAAGCAGATAATGTCATCAGTCCTGTGGCACTGCTGGAGAACAGTATGCTTGCCTAAGTATTGGTCCTTGCATATTTTCTTAGTCTTGAAGATGCACCAAACCACTGATTATTTTCAAAGCTCTTTAAACATGAAATGTTTCAAAGATTCTCGATAGAGCATTCTCATTCTTTGTGTGTTTTTTAGGAAACCACATTTCTGCTCCCGCTGATTCAATATTACAGCGCTTGCTGCGTTTGAAATAGAAAACCAGCAGATGCTGCTTTACCTTCT
>NW_010304316.1:65470-67275 GCF_000700745.2 Antrostomus carolinensis | reverse complement strand
TCCCTCTGCAGATTGTGACTGTGAACTGTGCCAGGCTCTTGAAAGCTGACCACCATGCCACCAACGGAGTGGTTCATGTCATCGACAAAGTCATTGCCACCACTACAAACAGCATTCAGCAGATCATTGAGACTGAGGAAAGCCTGGAGACCCTTCGGGTGAGTTCACCCAACATGTGCTCCAGGGTTTCTTAAAGATATTCACAGTCATTCCACTCTGAGTGAATTGTCATGAAGAGCTTGCCAGTGCCTAGGTGCTGTGATTCTAAAGCTGCTGATAAAATCCTTGGAAATGGGTTTAAGCTGAAAGAGGGGAGGTTTAGATTAGATATTAGGGAGAAGTTTTTCACTGTGAGGGTGGTCAGACACTGGAACAGGTTGCCCAAGGAAGTTGTGGATGCCCCCTCCCTGGAAGTGTTGAAGGCCAGGCTGGATGAGGCTTTGAGCAACCTGGTCTAGTGGAAGGTCCCTGCTGATGGCAGGGGGGGTGGAACTGGATGATCTTTAAGGTCCCTTCCAAGCCAAACCATTGTATGATTTTGCTTTAGGAAGATAAATATTTGCTAACAGTGCAAGTAGGGTTTTATGAGAATAATTGATACCCTGCTATTGCTGTCAGTAAAGAGATGTAGACTGAGTCTGTCTCTTCACTCTCCTATGGGAATCACAGCCTTAGGAGATATTAACTGTTCAGATTTGATGAGTACCAATTTATTTGCCAAGTTAAGGAATAACTTTAAAAGCACAGGGGTTTTGCAGTTAGCCAGCTGTGGGTTCAGATCTGAATTCTTCACTGGAATTACTGTGACTCTTTCCAGGCATATCAGGATATTTGAACTCAGTCTTGCAAAAAAAAAAAAAAAAATAGTTCTTGTACTCAAATTTCTGGAGCACAAGAGAACCACGGGGCCAGGTCAAGTTTATAAAGGGACCAAAGTGCTGAAAGAAGCTATTCAGGGATTTTTGTAAGAAGTCCTCTGAAATTTTAAAAGCCTTAATAAATCTGGCCCTTAATGTGTGCCTGAACAAAGATGCTGACCTTTGTATTCTGGCTGAATGTCTTTTACCCTCTCTCCTCATTTCTCTGAAGGCTGCTGTGGCTGCTTCTGACCTCAACAGCTTGCTGGAAAGCAAAGGCCAGTACACACTCTTGGCTCCAACCAACGAAGCCTTTGAGAAGATCCCACGAGAAACACTGAACAGGATTCTGGGGGACCCAGAAGCCCTGAGGGGTGAGTGCTTGTTTACTGAACCCATTGAGAGACTGAAGAGTATTTTGCAGTTCTTCTAAATTCCTTCTCAAGGGCATCTGAATGGCTCCTTGATACCCCCTGACAACAGCTGCAGTAAACACATTTGACAAACTCCAGCTTTTTAAACTGGACAGCCCAGATTTCTTTGGATGTAGACATGGTAGATGTGTAGACGTGGCAGAGGGGATGTTATCCAGATATGGAGGAGGGAGCTGAAGCAGTCCCTTTGCTGAGTTTTCCTTCAGCACTCCTGTTATGTGTTGGTGATTCCTATCAATGCGGCAAGATGTAAGAAAGCCAGTATCTAGTCAAGGTAACCTGCCCTGACAAGTGAGTCAAATAACCACACAAAACCTTTCTAAAGTCGACAAAGGTGTATAAAAATTACTCTTTTTAGGCACATCATTTCACAGGCTGCTGAATTAAAATCAGCACAATTTAAAATGACTGTGCATTTTTTGGAGTGGAGCCCCTTATAGTGCTGTACAGGAGGTCCTTGCTGTTGAACACGACCCCTAAGAGCTGCAAGAATTTTATAGTTGGTTTTTCCAGC
>NW_010304316.1:43935-65440 GCF_000700745.2 Antrostomus carolinensis | reverse complement strand
ACCATCACATCCTGAAGTCAGCCATGTGTGCTGAGGCCATCATTGCTGGTCTGACGATGGAGACTCTGGAAGGAACAACCTTGGATGTGGGCTGCAGTGGGGAAGAGCTGACCCTCAACGGGAAGCCCATCATTGCCAACAAAGATGTCTTGGCAACCAATGGTGTTGTACATTTTGTTAATGAGCTGCTGATCCCAGACTCAGGTACTAGTGTCTCATTGTTTCTTTCTTTCTGTTGCCTTTCTTTCATCTATTTTGCCAAGGAAATACTGGATTTAGAGGGTGCACATATTTTGTTGTGATGGGTAGATGGCATTTAACGCAAGGTTCCGATGTGTTGCTTTTCTTTTCAGCTAAGACCCTGTTTGAGTTGGCACAAGAATCTGAAGTTTCCAAGTCTATGGACCTTTTCAGACAAGCTGGTCTCAGTTCTCATCTAACTGGCAGTGAGCAAGTGACCCTCCTTGCGCCAGTGAATGAGGTGTTCAAAGGTAAACTGAGAAGTAAATCCCTTTCTTCCATCAGTTTGGGCCACAGATCTCCTTCAGACAGTCTTCAGCCAAGTTTCAGTGCACGAGTAGGCAAATCCCACCTCAAATACTCAGCTATAGGCAGTGGCACCTAGCTTTAAAATTAAAAACTGGTGTGGTTAATACTCTATATTTGGACTTTTTTAATGTCTTATTGGTCATTTTAAGTGAATCACTGGTTCTTTCCATACTTTTTGCTGCAGATGGACTCCCCGTTGTTGATAACAACATGAAAAACTTACTTCTGAACCACATTGTTAGAGACCAGCTGTCCTCTAAATATCTTTACCATGGGCAGAAACTACCGACTCTGGGTGACAAGGAGCTGAGAGTTTTTGTGTACCGCAATGTAAGTTCCTGCTGTGTGCAGTGCTGCCTTATAGAATCATAGAATGGTTTGGATTGGAAGAGACCTTAAAGCTCATCCAGTCCCAACCCCTCTGCCATCAGCAGGGACACCTTCCACTAGACCAGGTTGCTCAAAGCCTCATCCAGCCTGGCCTTCAACACTTCCAGGGAGGAGGCATATACAACTTCCTTGGGCAACCTTATGATGTTATGATGTGGCCATTGTGTAAAAAGTGTTAGTGAACACCGTGGGAAGTATAAAAAAACCTGTCTTTCGAAGCATATGTTAATAATGTCTTCTTTTTTTTTCTGCCATTTTGTTTGCAGAACCTTTGCATTGAAAATGCCTGCATTGCTGCCCATGACAAGAGAGGAAGGTTTGGGACCCTGTTTAGCATGGACAAAATGTTGACTCCACCATCTGGCTCAGTGATGGATGTTCTCAAGGCAGACCATCGTTTCAGGTGACCTTTCTGCTCTTCCTAAGGGCTAGTTAGGAGCAGAAGAGCTGCCAAAGCAGTTTCTATTTGTTATGGGTTGTAGTCATGACTATATATATATATATATTTTTAACATAAAGAAAGCATCCAAAACCACGGTCTCATCCTTAAATTATAGGGAGTGAGACTTCAAATAACCCTTCAGTGAACTCTGAGGCAAGAGTGTGTGGTCCCCCTTAATACAGTAAGAAGCTGGCTTCAAAGCCATCTCTGCCCATCAGAGCCACTGTGGCCAGGCCTCTCTGTCTCCTCACTACCATCTGATCCCCAAGGATTCAGCATTCTCAGGTTGCATTATCATTTCTCAGATGTTCTGGTTGGACCTCATTGGCCCATTTCCTACCTAATCAACTTTTTGGTTAATTGATTTGCTGGACCCCAGCAGAATTTTGCAATTGTAACTTCACATCTCTCTTTTGAACACAACGTGCAATTGCCCAAAGACTAACAGAAGTAGCTTATGGCGAAGTGTTTTATGGATGTTTGTCTTGCAGTACGTTGGTGGCTGCAATCCAGTCTGCGGGTCTAACGGAGAACTTGAACAGGCCAGGTACCTTCACAGTGTTTGCTCCAACAAATGAAGCTTTCCGAGCCATGCCCCAAGGGGAACTGAACAAACTAATGGGTGAGCTTTTGTAGAGCATTTGTAGAGCATTTAGATGAACAGCATATTACTGGCACGATGTGGGAGGAACGGCTAAGTTTCTCTGCCATATCTCATTCTTTGACCCTGTCTGTTGGAAGCATGGGCTTCCTACACAACTGGTTTGGATAAGCCCTATCTAGCAGAAGGCTGAGGATGCCAGAGTGGCACTGAACTCTCACACAAAACATGGGCATTGGTTTATCCTTTCCTTATGCTAGGAAGACATGTTTGTAGGTAAGTGCTACAAACTTACTATGACTTCAATTTGGCTGTGCTGGCAGGTGTAAGCAAGATAACTCTAAGGTGTTTCTAGAGGAACTGGTGAGATCTCTTCCTTTCTCAAGGATGAAAGAAGTGAGAATGTGGCTGTTGACCACATAGGATCTGGGTGTTTAAATTAAGTTTTACAAATAGAAAACCTGGTCCACATTCAGCCTGAAATTACACTGTATGAAATTTAAGTAGTGAAAGGATGGAGCTGTTGCTCCATTTATGTGACAAAGCAAAAAGTCCAGTCTGATCCTGAGAAGACAACAAATATTCCAGCCTAGCACAGACGAGGACCAACATCCTGAAAAGCACAGGCGTGCTGGCTAGGTGTGGAGAAAAGCATGGGAATGTTTAATAACGTTCTTCTGGATAAGCAACACCATCTTTTATTTTGTTCATACTGAAAACCGGCTGTGGTTGGAAACAATGTCAGGTATTTGAGTCTCGTCATTAAAGCCCAACCAAACATTGACATCATAATTTGGGAAGCATCTGCCCTGGTAGTTGGTTATCCTTTTAAGTGCAGGGATGAGGAACTGGCAATATCAGACTGCACATCCAGTCTAGTGCTCCATGTATAAATATTTCAGAACTGTTTTGCAGCTATTGTAAACGGCTGCAGGAATGAAGTATCCCAGATGCAGACACTTCAGATGTTCTTCTTTTATTTTTTCACGCAAATATTTAGCTTACGCTTCTGATGAAGAAGTGAATCATGCTGGTGAGGACATGCAGTGTGATCTGTGGCCACCCTAGAAAACTTGGAATGGAAAAAAGCTCATAGTGTGTTCAGATATGGGCAGTGAAACAAAAAGTCCCCCTTGCTGAAGGAGCTGCTCTGGTTCCGTAGGTGATGGTCATCTCTTGCTCTAGCTGTTCTCCATCGCCTGTCTGTGGGTTTTGTCAGCAACACTGCATCCTCTAAAGGAGAAGATAGAGGGTGGCTGCTGGCCCGTGCTGAGCATGTCAGTGTCTCTTCTGGAAAACAGATGGTGATGGGGAAGTATCTTATCTTCCTAAAAACTGTTTCAAAGTGCAGCTAGATGAGTAGAGCCTCAGTGGGGTGGGGATCAGGCCAGTAATCTGTGAGCCACTGCTGATGTTTCTCCTGCACTTTTCCCCTTCCTACCCAGTTTCAGCCATGGAGATAGTTGCCAAGTGACACTGGTGTTGGCAAAAGTATTGACATTTGCAAATACCAGAGTGCTCTGTCTGTTGCCTTATTTCACACAGACCTTTTTCCTCCCTGCCAGACATCCTTGGGAAGTGAAAGCAGCAGCAGAAGTAGGTTCATGTTGGGCACAGTGAGAGAATGAGGGACTGAAAAAACAAGATATAGTTGTTTCATGTATAGGGCAGGTTTGGTACGTACCAAGGTGGGACATTGGGAGAGTGTCCTTCTGGATTCACTGGGATTCTGACCTGCCGGGGCAGAAGTGGCCTCAATGTCCTAACCAGCTCCAACCAAGGTCCTTCTGCCTGGTATTTTCAATTTTACATTGTTTCCTTGCACTTTCAGGAAATTATGGTATTTTCCATGTGATCTCATTCCAGCACATGGAATATGGGAAGCCAGCACTGATGCTGTTTTGCAAACGTAAATGTTTTCTTCCCCCAGGTAATGCCAAGGAGCTTGCCAACATCCTCAAGTTCCACGTGGCTGATGAGATCCTGGTGAGCGGAGCAGTCGGTGCCCTTGTGAGGCTGAAGTCCATGCAAGGAGATAAACTGGAAGTCAGCATGGTGAGTCACCTCGGATGGGGTGTCATGGTTAGCAGGGCTGTGGTCTGTGTTTAGCTGTCCATGTTGAGGACCAAACTAAGTCTCTGCTCATTTGATGGTGTGGGAACCTCTTCTAAATGTGTGCACAGCAAGCAGCATTTTCCAGGCTGTAGTGAAGGGACTGTTGCCATGTGTTCTATTCAACAAGCTGGCAGTCAAATGTGGTTTGCTTCAGCTTTCTCCCCAGAAGACCGATGGTAAATGATTTCCAGGAGCTGTTATAAATTTAACCCTGAGTCATGGAGGAAAAAGCATAAATAAATGAGACGAATAGCTTGTTCAGCTAACACATCTTCTTTTTTAGTGTAACAAAAATGATCTCTGCATGGGTTCCCTTAACGCAGCAGGATGTATTTAGATGTGTCGTTTGATTTCACAAATTCTGCACTACATCAAGAAAATGTACAATCCTTTATTGGTGAAAAAAAATATATATTTCAGAAAATAAATAACCATGACTCACTCTGTGCATAAGGAAGAAAGTGCAGAACAAAAATGGAAAGGCAAATATTTCCAAGGGTATTGAGTGGGCCAACTTGGGTGCTAGACCCTTCCTGTGTCCAGTCCTGGTCTGCCCTCTCCTGATGCCATCTCCACAGCCATCCCTCTTGGTCCCAGTAGCAGCGTCTGCTGCCACAGGGAGCTTGTAGATATGATCTGCTGCCACGGGACAGCATTCCCAGCCAGCACACCGAGAAGGTCCGTGCTCCAAAGCCTGCCAGCTGCTCCAGGACATGCTGCTCAGCCTATAATTTGTTTGTATAGTCTCCTTAATTGGCAAGAGGAATGAAAACGCCTACAGCCATCCAGTAAATGAATGAATGCAAAGTGAGGGCTTTCTTAATAACATTGGAAACCGCTGATGACAAAAGTTTCTCATTTTCTACTTTTTCTGTTTGTTTTTGGTTTTTTTTTTTCCCCTTTTCCTGAACAGAAAAACAACGTAATACATATCAACAAGGAGCCTGTTGCTGAAAGTGATATCATGGCCACAAATGGTGTGATTTATGCAGTGAACTCTGTCTTACAGCCTCAGGGTAGGTCCATGGTTAGAAATATCTAGAGCTGGACTGGTATAGCAGAGCTGCTTTGGGACAGAGAGGTGACACATGGCAATTGCTTCAGTTTATTGAGGAGGATTAGAAAGATGGGGACAAACTTTATAGTAGGGTCTTTAGTGACAGGACAAGGGATGCTGCTTTTAAACTAAAAGAGAGGAGATTTAGACTAGATGTAAGGAAGAAATTTTTTACACTGAGGGTGGTGAAACCCTGGCCCAGGTTGCCCAGAGAAGTGGTAGAGGCCCCATCCCTGGAAACATTCAAGGTCAGGTTGGAGGGGGCTCTGAGCAACCTGATCGGGTTGAAGATGTCCCTGCTCACTGCAGGGGGGTTGGACTAGATGACCTTGAAAGGTCCTTTCCAACCCAAACCATCCTATGATTCTATGATTAGTCTGTTATGGGATTTTCAACACATCCTCCAATATATTGTAAGGAAGTAACCTGTGTGCTTTGAAGAGTATTTCAATGCTGTCTGTGTCCCATCCTTAGCTTCAAGGCCTCAAGAAAGAGGTGATGAGCCTGCAGATCCCGCATTAGAAATCTTCAAACAGGCGTCGGCATTATCCAAGGTAAAAGACAAAAAAATCTCTCACTGTAGAACTACTGAAATTACATTTTGGTAATGATGATTGGAAGATAATGTAATGTCATATTCAGATTTTGACTTCCAAAGAGAGTGAATGTACGTGTTTCACAGGAATGACCAATCCTCTCTTCTTCCATGATTTAATTATCTAAGAAACAATACATTTTACAACATGAAGCCTACAGTTTGCAGCACACTGTGAATATAACCTTGGCACGGTGCTATGCATATCAACCTCCAGTAATGTACGTGGTTTTAAGGAGTACCCATCTATAGCTTTTGGAGACTGGGATAAATATATTGACAAGCAAACTGTTCACATAGCTGTCAGAAATCTGTTGTATTTATGCAAATCTCATATTTTCTTTCCATGCAGGTTTCTCAGAGGAATCCGCGACTAGGTAAAACTCCTTCTCTAGCTTATTTCTAATTTTCATCATATATCCCTGTCCCTTAAAGAAAGGTTTATTCTGTTGTCTTGCTGCAAGCAAGATGTAGCATCACTGAGAGGGGAGGGGACAGGGTGTTGCTGTGTGTCTGTCCCACCCAACTTGGTCTTCTCCTTGCAGCACCCGTCTACTCCCGGTTACTAGCGAGGATGAAGGAGAACTCAGGTGGATTCTGAAACGCGTCATGAGCAACCGCAGTCAGAGCCTCCATCCCATCTGCTCTGGCTGACAGCTAAAGAGAAGGACAGAATTGTTATTAAAAACCAAATATCACCCTTAAATTTATTTTTGTTTCCAATGAAATGGATAGGAAAAAATGAAAAGCCATATATATATGTATATATTTTAAGACTGTTTTTATTTGGTTTTGACCTTAAAGTTCCCACACTGAGGATAGGTTTGGTTTTGGGGGTTTTGTTTTTTTTTGTTTTTTGGGGTTTTTTTTTACAAAGTAGTCACTAATTTGCAATTTTTAACATACCCAGTTTTGGGCTTGATATGTACATAAAAGGGCAGGTGCTTAATTCCTCACCTTGGTGCTGTCTCACTGGAGGAGACCAAAAGGGGCTGAATCCTGAATTGAAGCCCCTTTTCCAGGCTGCCCGTGGTACCCACTGGCACTGCAAACTCCAGGCTCCCAAAGTGGGAAGCCAGGTACGATCCCACTGAAAACCCTCTCCAAACCAGTGCCAGAATTGGGAAATTTTGGCCAGAACGACTTGGAATTGTGTATTTTCAGCTTTCTGAGCAAATATACAGCACCCAATACAGCAATTGCTTTGGAAGAAGTAAATTTATTGAATTAATTAACCATTACTCCATTTTTTTCTTTTTTTAAAAAATAAGCATGTGTTTCCTTTTTCCCCCATGTTTTAAAAGTCTTCCATGAAATTCTGAATTGAAGGCTTTTAACAAGAGCCTCTCTATTGAAATTAAGGAAACTGCATAATTATAAGCTATGGTTTGAACTGTTCTTTTTTGGGGTTTTTTTGTTTGTTTTTGTTTTTGTTTTTTTTTTTAAATTGGGTTTTGATTATGCCTATGGGTTTTAACTGTGCTGCATTTTGTTCACAAGATTGAAATGAGAGTTCTCCCTGGCTGAAGCCTTCCAGTAAATGATTCATTTTTAATAATGGTTGGGTTTTTTTTATAAAAATTAAAAATAAAATCAAAAATATAAATATGACAAGTGATAGTAGTGATTGTTTGGTTTTTCTGCATGGTTTGTATTGCCTGATGGCACAGTGTGACCACCTGAGCAGTGGGAAGGACAGGTCAGATGTGGTTGGATTGGTATTTACAACTATTAGTAGTTACTAGAGTGGAATGGCAAAGCATTTCTCCTCTCTGCTCCTGGCCTGTCATCATTTTTTGGTGCTACTTTCATGAGTAGTTGATGTTTTGCACTTCAAGGAGCACAGGGCAGCTGTGTGCATCTCTCCTGCTGGAAGCTCAGCACTGTCTGCCCTGATGCTGCCAGCACTGGTTCACCCCATCAGGGCTTTATTTTCACTCCCTGGCCAGTTCTTACCTTGGTGAAACCCAGGATTATAAAGGGAAAAAAACAAACAAAAAGGAGTATCAAGTGCAGAATACAAAACCCAGTTCTTACCTTGGTGAAACCCAGGATTATGAAGGGAAAAACAAACAAACAAACAAAAAAAGGAGTATCAAGTGCAGAATACAAAAATTCCAGATTGTTTTGTTTGCTGTGGCTGAGAAACACGCTGGTAGTTTTTCTTCTGTTAAAAACCCAACTTGAAATCCCATCTGCTGTGAGCCATCTGCATAATGCAAACGTGTGAAAAATAATCAAGCTCTTCTTTTATTTCCCTTCCCCAACCTCTCATCTCATCTTTTTATTTTTCTGGCATGATGCAGTCCTGTTATTTGAGGCTGGAGTGGGGATGGGGAACCCTTTGAGCCACCTATTCCCAGCAACCCAAGGAAGAAGAGTCGTATCAGGGGACTGGCTGCTGGGGGAGGATCAGCTTTTTGTAATTAGAATAATTAATTACTTACTCCTACAAAAGCCTGAGAGAGAGGGAAATCCACCTTGTGTCTTGCTCAGGAGTAGCACATGCAATTGCAAGGGCAGGGTCTTGCCTTTTTTTTATTTGCTTAGGTTTTTTGTTTGTTTTTGTTTTCTTTTTTTTTCTTCCTCTCCTTTATGACTAAGTCCTTCACAACTTGGAAAGGTGAGAAGTAGATCTGACCCTTATCTAGGTGAGTGCCCCTCTGCTACCTTTTTGATGTCTGAATGAGTGACTAATTAAGTGTTTCTTTGCAAAATGAAAGTACCTGAGTAGATGGGAGTAGGAGAAGCTTTGCTTTGACATGCTTTGTAACTACAAAGTCCCATCTGCTGAGAGTGGTTTCCGTCTCCTCCTGGGATTACAGCCCTGGCTTTCCACTGCTGGCTTTATGGGCAGGCGTTGGGGCTGGTGGTGATGCACTAATAGTCTCCTTCATGTTTTGTGTATGGCCTGACTTTGCTAGGCTTGCTTTGAAGTGGACACCAGGTTTATGAGTCCCAGCAAAGTTTATAGTAGATAGAGGAGTGTTGTCCTTTCAGTCCAGTTCTCTTTTTGCTCTCTCCCATTGCTTATCCTCTCTGGCCCTCTGGCAGTCCTCCTTCTCTTGCTCCTCTTGCTGCCTGTTCCATCCACATAGCTGCTGTGGGGTGCCAGCAGCAGCTCCTCGTGGTCCTGAGGGTGTGGGGCTGGTGTCCCTGTTGTGTTGCCTCTATAATTTCCTTGGGATCCACATCCTGGGAAGCCATTCTGGGACACCTTCCCACAGGCTTTGTGCTTGGAAGCCTCCTGGGGCTTTGGTGTTTTCAGATGACAGTTCATGCTGGTGGAAACTCTTGAGATTACTTAATTCCTTACATTTCCCTGCTCCAAGTTGGTTTCTCACCCCACTGTGCTCAGGGAGGGTTACCCAGATGGCCCAAATCAACAGCAATGGTTGAGCTGCTTTAGCTGATCATCAGGGACTGCGTCTCTCACTTTGATTCAGTGACACTTCGGGGATGTTCTCCCCTAAGGATGTTCATCCTGTACCTTACCCACTGCAGAGTGAGGCTGTGTGCTGGCAGTCATCTCACCAAAGGGAGTGAGACACTATTGCTTCAGTCTTCAAGGGGTGCAAAGGGAGGAAGCGAGAGGAGAGCAGCTGAAAGATGGGGAAATGAGGAGTGCTGAGATGATGGGAATATGAAACTTTCCTGTCATTTTCTAAAAAAGATATTTATTTTAATTATTTTTTTTTAATGTGACAAAAGGTGGAAGTAAAAAGAAGGAAGTCCCTGGTGCTGAGGAGAAACAGAACTCCCCCGGGGAAGTGCTGTCTGAGGGGCAGAGAGCTCCCACAAGTCCAGCTTGGGGCATGGGAACCTGAGGGATGTCCCAGATTAGGGCTCTGATGGGATGGAGGAACTTGGGGTCCCCTGTGTACCCACCTCATCCCAGCCTGCAGCTCCAGGAGTCTCCAGGCAGCAACAGTTTGGGGTGGGGAAAGAAACAAAGCTGGATTAAGGTGTTGCTATGATTCTATGACTTTTTTTTCCTCTTTTGGAGTCAAGAGTGTTTTTTCTATTGAAAATTTGCAGGAATGTGCAGCCACCCTTATTTATTTATTTATTTAGAATAATGATTCCTTCAGTTGCAGTGGCTCCAGTTCAATAAAATAATTAAATGTATGCAAAAATCCATTTAGGAAAAATACAGCTTTTAAATGTGTGCACTGAGAAGTCCTGAAATCCTCCTGCTGCCTGGTGACGATGGCTGGGCTGATGCTGGTGGGTAGCTCCAGTGCTCTCCTGGGTTGGAGCACTGAAATGAAAGCAGTGTCTCTGAAGGGCTAGAAAAGCAAATGTTGAATGTGAAATGCTGCATTCCAGGAAGCTTAATGTGGTGGTTTTGTTCTCTTACATTTTGAGACAAGAGGCAGAGACCCGTTTCTTCTAGAAAATTCTTTTACTTTCTGGTGGCCTTCTGCAAATATATTTAAAGCAAGAGAAAAAGCAGCATTGTGCTTTGTCCCAGGAGAGATCTCATGTGCAGCACCGTAGTGGAAAACATGTGCTCTTCCTGCATCATGGAAATCTTGGAGCACTGTTTGCTTGGAGTTGATCTGCCCCAAGTGCTGGGGCTTGGTGGGGAGGGTGAGGCTGGGAGAGCTGCGAGGTGGGCGATGGCAGCTCCCAGCACCTCATTATGTGAAAGGTGGAAAGGAAAAAGACTTTGTGTGTGTCAAAGGCCAGGCAGAGGCTTGAATGAAGCCCAGACATCGCAGCCAGATGTGCTGCAGAAGGATGACCCCAAAAGTCAAACCTGAAGGCAGGGGTGAAGCCATCTACATGCCGTGGCTGGGAGAAATTATACTCCTTGCTTTTCTGCTGTACACAAATTCTTGTTTCTCCACATGATTTATTGGGAATTCGTTGCACCTGTTAGCTGTTGTCTCAGGAGGAGCAAAAAAGAAGAACTAAGGGTAATATTAGTGTTGGTGAAAGGTAGGTTTGAAGGAGCAATCAGCATCGGAAGCACACAGCTGTGGCTCAAGTAACTCTTGCATTTTTTTTTTCTTCTGAGTCCTTTTTGGTCTTTGAGACATTTAAGAGGTTTTGCAGAAATCTGTAAATTCCCCAGAGAAAAATATTTAGGGGGATTTTTTTATCCAAAGATGAATGATGCCTTACTGTTTTGTAAAATTTTTATGAGTAAAGACTTTTCAAAAGCTCAGCACTTTTTCCTAGAAGTCATTTGGTGCAAGAGCAGAGGGGTATCAAGTGTGCAGTGAGTCATGAGGCACAGTGTGCCACATGAAGGAATCCTCCTGCTAAGGTAGAATAACTTTCCTGAAGATCAGTTGTCACCTCCTGGAAAAGGAAGGTGACAGGAAGGGTGCATCAAGCCCTATCAGCTGACAAATGCCAAACTGGTTATATTTTAACTGTTAGTTCTGGGAGAAGAATTGAGATCTCTTCCTGTTTGGAAAATAATTGTGCAAACCCTGGAGGCCTTCTGAGGGAATTCATTGAATTTGTGGTTTTCTGGAGGCAGGAGGATGAAGTCATAGATTTCAGGATTTCTACCAGTGCTTCTGTGTAGCTCTTCTAGCTCTCTGCCTTTGTTTCAAGGTTTACAGTTGGGATAAGTGACCTGTTTCAGTGACTGTTAGGTGGAAATCCCATATAACCCCCAAGTATTACAACACCATCTCTGTACATGCAGCACTTGTGGAGTTACCAACCTCCATAAAGAGTCAGAGGATGGTTCTGGAGAAAGGTGAAGTATCATGATGACAGTGACAGCAGCCATGACTTGTAATTATAAAGTTTATTTTCTAACATTAGTCTGAAGACGCGTTCATTTGCTGTAAACTGTTGGCATTGTAATCCTCGTACCCAGCATGGTTTGTGTTCTCCCAGCAATGCTGTCAGTGATGTTCATGGCTTTGGACACTAGACAGACTCACATTGTGATGTGGCTTCCAGCTTGGAATTGGCTTATGGTGAGCACCTCAGAGTCCAAGCTGTGGGTCTGGTTGTTCAGGGTGCCCAACCAAGCCTACCTGGTTCTATGCCTAGAGAGATAACAGATCCTCACCCTTCCTATCCTGTAGACCCCAAAGTGCTCAGACAGAAACATTTACAGACTCATCCCTGACAACGGAACCTCCATCCCTACGCTCAAGCTGAAGGGACCCCATTTTGCAATCTTTGCTCATGTGAATGGTAGTGACACACCCCGTTAATCACCCCTGCGGACGTGCACTGGCACCAACAAGTGATTAAACTAGCAAAAGTGGCTGGTTCCCTTCCTTAGCTCATAAGTAAAGAGCAGGAAAAAGTGGAATAAACAAAGCAAAGCTGCAGAGTAGTCACGCAAGACAAAGGGAACCAAGGAGCATCAGCAGAAAGAGCTCCAGGACAACACCATCTGTGAGCACTTGAGGTTCAGGAAATGCTGCTCTTTAAGAAGTTCATGGTGCTGTTGCGTATGGCCGGAAACAGACTGGGGGTGAGGCTGTGCAATTATGCCTTTTATTTGCTCAGCATATTTTGCCTTTTTTTTTTACATAAAACTAGAAAATGAGGAACTTAAAATCCCTTCTCTCATGAAAGATTTTGACTGCAGAATTGTTTATGGGCTTTGTTCTTTTGGGTTCCTTCTACCTGATGTTCTTGCTGCTGTTACTCTGAAATCAAGGGAAATGGTGATAAAATGACCTGTGTTCTGTGCTTTTCTGAAATGCCTGTGAAGTTACAGAGGCCTCTGAGTTGAGGTTGTAAAAGATGGGACACTGTGAGCTGGATCAGCCCTGAACCATGAGCCTCAGTAGAACTGGTTGAGCTGTGCAGGCTCAGATGTGGTCCTGTCCTGTGCCCAAATTGCTCATGGTGGAGATGTGGGAGATGATTTACACTGGGTGTGCAGACAGGGCAGGAAGGATGCTCATCCATTCCTGACTGCCAGGGCTTGGGCACAGGAACTGTGCTTGCCGTGGGGTCTCAGCTATGTGACTAGTGTCATTGGGGTACAGTGGAGAGGCTCTGGAGCTGCTCTGGCTTTACACAGTAAGAGGGCAAGATGCAGGGTTAAGGAGTTAAAAACCAGACAGTCTAGGGGAAACCAACTCGCTGGCACTCGTGTCCTCTCCACCTGCCATTCCTCTGAGTAATCTCTCCCCAGCCAAGTACCTTTACAGTAAAAAGGGCAGCTCCAGTTTCAGGTTAATGGTTTCTGAGGCAATACCATCACCTCATTGTTTATCAGGTTTCCTGACTCCTCAGAGTGAGCTGGCTTGTTGGGAAGCCACTTTCTCCTGTTTTTCCGTCTGCCCATCACTGAGTGATGGCATGGAGGGTCAAAAGCATGTCCACACAGGATGCTGTGCCTCAACTGTGCAAAAGTCCTGCTGAGTTGAAGAAGATGCTGAGATGTTTGGAACCTTTTTTTTAAGGACCAAAGCAGTTCAGATTATATTAGAAGCTGTTTAAAAAAGTTGAGAAGAAATTGGTCCTGGGAATACCTGAAATGAAGTGATGGTTGCCTGGAGAGAAATAACCTGCAGAGGTGAACACCTTAGAAAGCTGTGGGCAGATGTGCCTAGGAAATAAAAGGGTTGTCTTCATCTGGGCTCTTATTTCTACCTTTCACTCTGACTGGCTTAGCTTTAGGTCAGATGAACAAGAATTGAGGGAAACTGAAGATGGGAGAGCGTACACTGGGCGTACGGGGCTGATGGGCAGGGAGGGATGCTCAGCGTGGAGAAGTGTGTTTCTGTACCGCGCAACCTGGGGATGCTCGAGGCCATTGGGGAGCCAAGGAAATGCAATGAGTAATGCTCAGAGTAGGTGGTCCCAAACCTGCTGACCAAATGTTCTTCCCGAGCTACTATATTTGGATACCACAAGCAAGTGATTTCACTTTCCCGTTTAGAAACAAGCCCCCTAAAGTTACGTTGTTGGCTGCTAACGCTCGCCGAGCAACAACCCCTCTTCTCTCATGGGTAACCTTGGGCAGCACAAATCCTGCCTGGGAGTGAGGGACTGCAAAGCCTCATTGCTCTCGATGCTTAATTATAACCAGATTCCCCTAGAAATGTCTGCTGAAATATTTATAAATATCATAGCCAGCAGCTGCTCATGCCAAACAGGAAATTTTAAGCTGAACAAACTTTTCCACGTTTCTAAGTGGGAAAAGTAAACTGTAGCTAAGACCAGTATTTTTTTTTAAAAAAGTCTAAATAGCAACAAGCTTCCACTGTTCCATATTCTGAGAGACGTTAGTGATTTCTTGAAGACGTGGTCCTTTCCAGCTAGGCTGTTTTCTACAATTAGTATGTCTGTGCAGTGATATAGAAGGTGGCTCTAAAATGAAAATTGGGTTATACCTCAGCACAGGCAGTCGTGCTGTATGAGGTGACAGCTCCGTGTAATGGTACTGTCTTTAGGTCAGGGCTGTCTCCCAGCAGGAAAGGTCCAGTGGGAATCTGTCAGGAAAGGTCCATGTGTTGTACCTGCTCTCGTGTATCTGTCTCAGGGGATTGGCATGTTAAGCTGTTAGTTAATGTAAATTCAAAGAAAAATAAATCCAGGATTTGAATGGAAAGCAGTGAGGCTGGTGGGAACAGTGGCTACCCGAGGAGAAGGAGCCCTGCTTTGTCTTGCACTTCACATTTTGGGGTTTTTTTCCACATCAAGGCTTTTTTTTTTTTTCCTAGGATTTTTTTTAATGCTCATTTATTACTTGATATTGAGGCGCTATTTTGGAGCACTAAAATATGGAAAAAAATGTAATACTAAATCTTTGTGGAAATATTTGTTTGAAACAACTTCTGCCATTTATTAATTCACTAAATTCATCTTCAGGCAAAAGGTGTTATTAAGCTTTTAAAAAGTGATTGATGTCACTTCATAGTCACTGGTATTGAAACAGAGATGAAATGAAGCAAATGTCCTCAGTGTGCATATTAATTCTAAAATTATATTCTTCGGATCAAGCATCTTCCAAATGGAGAAGTACAGGTCTATAACCTTGAGTCTTTCAAAGAATGAATTATCATCATAACTCAGTCTCTACCATCCCTGCTATTGCTTTCTTATACAGATATTTTTGAGCTCCTTTTTTTGACAAACCCTGATTATTACGGTACCTTGATGGAAACCTCTCTGAAACCTCGACCTCATGCTGAGAATTTGTTCTTTGTTTTTATCTTCTGGCTGTTGGTAGCAAATCCTTATCCACTTTTTTTTTTTAATGTGAGTTAATTTTCTTTGAAACAAGTCAATGGTGTGCAGTGAGGGTGGCTATAGGAGTGCATAGGCTGAATTGCATTTCGTTGGGTGGTTTTTAGTGAGCAGCATGCATTTTAAGAGGTAAAAAGATCGTATAAGGAAATGAAGTATTAAGGACTCCTGTAAATTTTAGCGACTAATAGTAGTAGGATCTCAGGAAGGTTTTTATTACGGTATAAAATGTGAAGCTCAGCAGCAAATTTATTCATAGCTTTTCTACTTGAATGGGCTCTATCTGGTTTAATTCTAGGTGGGAAATAAAGCACCCAGGTGGGCAGCCCTCTGAGCATTTGATTTTATTACAAGACTGTGATGAAGGAAGGTCTCAGCCCAGTGTGGAATGATAGGGAGCATTTCTGGCTAGATGGTTAGAGACATCCATGGTGCTGAGAGGTCCCTGCCAGCTTCCTTGGGAACCTGGTGTGCTACATTGCCAGCTCACTATCCAGAAACTGAGAAAACTGCAGGAGTTTTATCCCTAAAAATCCTGCTTTCCATTCTGCTGATCACCTCTGTAGGTTGCTGCTAAACTTCTAGGTTTGGTCTTTCTGAGTTGTTACCTAGGCACCATGGAAGGATGCACATGAGGCAAACGAAAGGGGTTCAGCTTTCTTCCTTCCCAGGCAGGTGGTATCAGCAGTAATCCTGCCTGTGTTTTCCTCATGCATGAGAGAAAACATCCCTTTGCAATTCCTGTTTCTTTTTTTCCTGCTGTCACTGCAGATACTATATGGAAAACCAAGTTGAACCTTTCAGCAGCTGGAAAGACACCATAGCAGCCGTAAAGAAATGTGGGGACCTTTGGATAGTATCCACATTAATGTTCTCGATCACAAGAGTTTTAAATAGGAGACCACGTTAGTTGTTTGTCACCACGTAATCAATCCTCCAGCTCCCTTTAATGCAGAATCTCCCTCGGTGCACAGGTTTGCCAAGGTACGGTCTGTTGTGCTCGAGTGACTTTTCCCTTTGGAGTTGCTCATAAGTGTGTTTGTCCTGTTGTGGAAAGTGAATATCTATTCTAGACCTTAAATGACGTGCATCAGAGGCTTGACCTCTGCTTGCAAGTCCTGGCTGAGTATATGTATGATATGAAGACTCCTTGGCAGCTCTCTGGTGCTGTAGCACCCTCTTGCCGTACCCTTTAAAGCATCACTGGGTTTTCCCTTCCCTGCTTGACAGGAGGCACCAGGCTCCCTTGGGCCAGAATAGGCATGACGGAGCATGAGTCACGAGTTCTCTGTGTTCTGGTATCTGGAACAAGTTTCTGAGTCTAATTTAAACCAGACACTTAGTGGGAAAGAAATGTGCTTCTGAGCCTCTGCAGATGTGTAGGCAGTCAGGAGGGGCACACCTCAGCAGAGAGAAATGTTTGGTCTCACTCGTAGTTAATGCTTAAGAGCCCCAAATGTCACTAAATGAGGCTTGAAAGAGCAGTTAAGCGTGTCACTGCCACTGGGTAAGTCTCTGAGCTCTGTGATGAACTTTTAGATACAGATCTAATAGTGTGAGGCTGGGGTACTCAACTGGTTGCTTTTCCACACATACCTTCCCTCCAGAGGTATATGGCTTTTCAAAATCCTTAGTGATGGCTTTACCCAACAGTTGGTCAAAGCCTTGATGTGGATCTTGCATGCATAGACAAGGAGATGACCTAAGGTTTGTGTTTCCCTGCCTTTGTGCATCAGAACCGTTGGAACAGCCTCAGCTCTTCACTGTCTGCTGTCCCATGACTCTTGTTTAGATTTGGATGTCTCCATGGTCAATGTCTTCCCCTGACCACAAGGATTCAGCAACATCTTAAACACGCAGATGCGAGACAAAGCAATTGAGCTGCGGTCAGATGCCACTGCTGCGACAAGGAGTTCCATTTACAAGTCTAGTTTTGAAAGGCCAGCAATTAAATCCATTTTCTGCAGAACTGATGAGAAAATTCTGTCTGCCTTTCACTGAGCTGTAAATAAGAACATGGCTTAGAAAGAACTCTACTCTTCCCAGAAAGTGGTGCTGTATGACTTTGGGCTGCAAATTATTTTTAAGTCTTTGCCCATCAGCTTAGATGGGCATTACCTGGCTCTGACCCGATTTTCTTTTCATTTTATTTATTTTAGCATAAATAAATACTAAGGTGCTATTCTGATATTTTTCTCACAACCTCGATGTGATTAAGAGGGAATGACAGGGACAGAGCGATGCTGAGAGCCTCTTCTGCAGAGTTTGGAGGAGAACGCTACATGGGAGTAGATAACCATGTCCTGAAAAGCAAAGTTGACTCACTCCAGACCAAGATAAACATTGAATCATGAATGTGTTGGCCTGCTCCGTCCACTGCCAAACACAAAATTGCAGAGAGTTCAGAGTAAGAGA
Organism: Antrostomus carolinensis; assembly: GCF_000700745.2. Taxonomy (NCBI): domain Eukaryota; kingdom Metazoa; phylum Chordata; class Aves; order Caprimulgiformes; family Caprimulgidae; genus Antrostomus; species Antrostomus carolinensis. The sequence continues at coordinate 48,090 of NW_010304316.1, read as the reverse complement.
TCACCACAACAACTTGAATAGCAAGATGTGGAAAAAGGAGCGAGCTACAGGTCTAATATTACAGCTGCCCACTGCAGATTGGGTTGTTTAAGGTAAAGGCAAACTGGAATGTCCATAAAGAGCGAGAGGAAAGCAGCTGGCCAAAGTGCTGTGTGCCAGGTCCCTGCTGAGGTGGCATCATTCCACCTCGCCTCGGGCACTGGAGCTGCAGCACTTGAAGATCTGGTCTGGAATTTTTATTATATTCAGGAGCAAATTAGATCTGGTTTAGGAATTTTCCAGTAAAATCCTTCTTTGCTGGGAAATGTCGATTCACTGAACCCAAAACTTAGTATAATGATAATGAGAAAGCTTTCTCATTATATCCTGGGTGGGCCATTTGGCAAGAGAGATGAAGACCATCACAGCATAGTTCACACTGGCTTAAGAAACTGAGGTTGGTATTTCAAGCTGGATTTGGGCTTGAGTTGAGCCATACCCTAAAGGCTGCTTGGTGGTTTCTCTCCTTTGAGAGATGCAGGAGGTCTCCCAGCTCCTTGTATGGACTGGCACAGTGCTGTGAACTGAACATCTGGGACCATCAGAGCTGGCTGGCTCCTTACAAAGCCTGAGAGGACTCTTGGAGAGGATCTCCCCTGACCAGCCATGCAATGCTTGATGGGCCAGTCATGAGGCATCCCTTGAGCACGCAGAATTTACTGGAGATTTTCAACAGGTACAGGTTAATGAGTTCACATCTGTTCTTGGCTCTATGATGTAGGAACTAACTTGTCAGGTTTAAACATTTAACGTCTCTTACAGTTCCACAGACTCTTCCCAGTTGCAATAGTGGAAGAGGAAATTAAGCTTGATTAAATCCCCACATGCATTAAAATGTACCCTGTCTGCTTCCACCCTGCTTCTAACAATCCATCCCCAGAGCAATGACTCTTATCTCAAAATTATTTTCTTCCTTGACTTCTGGGACCGTATCAGTTGTTCACCAATGATGGCAGCCGATTAGAGAGGGATGGAAAAGAGGAAGAAACACTTCCTCTTGGTTTTTGGGCTGCTCTGTGAATAATGGCTTTTCTGCTCCATGCTGGGGGCTTAGCTGAGCTGAGCCCCTTGAAATAGTTTATGCTGTCAATTAATCAAAGTTGCCATTAGATGGACTCTCAGAACTGGACCTGTCAGAAGGAACAAGTCTCTGCTGCAGCTGGAAGCTGCAGGTGAAACTCCTCACATCTGTCCAGCAGCATGCAGCTTGGGCTGTAGCACAGGTTGGCAGGCTCAGAGGTACAATTATTGTGGCCACCAGCCCAAGTCAGCAGCTTGAGCATCTACATCCTGGTAATTCTGTTGGTAATTGTATGGATTGTGTCATACATGACTTGCTGGGCTGACAGTAATGCCTTTTGGTGACTTGCATGTGCCAGGCATTGGTCCAAAAACAAAGACATGCTGCTGTTCCAAAAGAACTCCACCCACCAAGGATCTATTCATAGATGTACCCTTGAGTTATCTATTTCCAGCCCTCTCCTTTGTGGAAAGATGTCTTTACCTTCTGTTTCCCTCATTATTTTTAACCAGGGGCAGAATTTAAACAAGGATTTGCAAATGTGAGACAGTGAGAATGGCACCTGATGGCACTGGCTCTGCATGCCTAGAGCAGATGTGAGACAGCTTCTGGTTTGGTCCCTCCTTGTCCCATCTTGACTGCATTGAGCATGGCCATTGATCTTGGCCATAGACCTTGGTGTTGTGCTTTGAGTCATAGAATTGTGGAATGGTTTGGGTTGGAAGGAACCTTAAAGCTCATCCAGTTCTAACCCCCCTGCCATCAGCAGGGACACCTTCTACTAGACCAGGCTGTTCAAAGCCTCATCCAGCCTGGCCTTAAACATTTCCAGGGAGGAGCAGCCACAGCTTCTCTGGGCAACCTGTTCCAGTGTCTGACCACCCTCACAGTGAAGAATTTCTTCCTAATATCTAATCTAAACCTCCCCTCTTCCAGTTTAAAGCCATTTCCCCTTGTTCTATCATTAGTTCATTGGAACAATGCTGAAGCTCAGCTGCAAGTGCTTTTGCTAGTGTTGTCAACCATGACAATTTGCCTCTCTGTTTAAGTAAACTGCCTAAATAAATATTGAAATACTTAACATATGTACTTAAATAAATGTATAATACAGTCCTGTACCACCACTGTTACACCTATAGCAGCAGCAGCTCCATCCAGATTGAAAGTGGATGTTCAGGTTAGTGTGGCCCTTCAAACCATGGCACGAGGTCTGTCTGTGAACCATTACCTGTCCTTTTGCAACTACGTGCCGATGGGATGCAGACGTCTGTAACGTTTTGGTCTCTGGTGGCTGTAATTGCTGCTAGCTTAATACTGGCAAAGCCTCTGGAATTTGTTCTGTGTTTCATCTGTTGGGTTTTAATGAGGATTATTTTTTTTCCTCCATCACTTTACATTTTGCCCAGACAGATGCTTTGCATTTCATGAGCCTTATGTAGAAAACACACCGCTGCTGTAAGGTAGTAGTAGAATTATGTTTACTATAAATTCCATCCATATTCTTCTGGTTCTAGTAATCTATTTCTGGAGACTAGATAGCCAGGTCCCTGGCAGTTGAATACATCAGAACCATATCACACAATTACTGTAGGAGCAGAATCGCTGTCCCTTGCAACAAGCCCATGTTTTTACTTGTAAGAGGGTGACCGTAATTGGAACCACCTGCAGTCACTGAAGCCAGGAACCTTTTGGCTTCAACACAGTTTTGCTGAGGACATTAATGCAATTGCTTAGGTGAACTAATCTGTAAAGGATGTTTTTCTGTTGTCTTTGCATTAATTGTCCACAGCTTATGGCATGGAAATGATATTGGCCTTGGGAGTTCACGGGGAGAAGGGAAAGAAGGAATGTCAGAAGCAAATGGAAGGTTTGGATGAACGTAGGCGGTACTTGGGGTTTTTTTTCCTCCTACTCCTACATTTGTTACATCATGGGAACAAAGGAAAAACTATTTGATTAAGTCACACTTGGTAGAGCAGGCCTTGGTCTGCTACAGGGCAGCTGTGAACTATTCTGTAGCTACAAAACTTTGCTTAAATGGGTCATCCTGGTCTCCAGGAGTCTCTTGCTGCTTGGGAGAAGTTCCTCAGCCTCCCTTCTGTTGCTGGTGCAAAGAACTGGCTCTAGTAAAGGTGTCAGTGGGATTCTTCTCTTCCCAGAGATCCTACAGACAGTCTTGGTGTCCCAAGGTGGCTGCTCTGGGATTCTGTGGCTTCCTCAAGCCATTGGGTTGTTCCCAGCAGCTACCAGCACAGAGAACATGGGCACTAGTAGCTTTTGGCACAACTATTCAAACCTTGGGACCCTGTGGAGCATCTCTGTGGCTTTCTTCCTCCTGTTGCTGCTGAGTCTACATTGTTTGGCTTTGACATCCTCACCTGCGGCTTACAAGTGTTGGCTCTTCTGCCTTCCATCCATTTGTTCTGTCTCCTTATCCTCAGTCTTGCCTGATTAGGCTATAAATGTGTCAAACATGACATTAAGCCAGCTTGGCAAACAGGAGCAACCTCCCTGCTGGGTTGTCAGAGCAGCTTTGCCTTAAAAGAAGCATCCTTCTCCAGGGAGCGGCTTGGTACCAGCAGAAACCCAGAACGTCTCTGGAGACATCCAGAACCATTAAATCATTCGGGTTATGAGCAGAGCCAGAAAACAGAGGTTTCACACTAAAGGTGGCTTCCCAGTTTGTAGAAAGTCACCTTCCTCAGAGGATGGTGTTGAACATCTCCAGCTGAGGTGCAGCTCCAACGTGGTTGCCTATCTGAGCAATGCTTGTCTAACATAGCCAGGTGCTGCCAGGGAAGAGTTTGGAGTGTAGCTGAGCTACTAGTGTTTGCTCTCCTCTGACTGCAGATAGATGGTGAAATCCTCAGCTTCAGAGTCAAGTATCTAAGACACTGAATATTCAAAGTAATTTTTTTCTTCCAACTTCTGTGTGGGAAACATCTATGGATATGGCTATCCTTGAGGAGAAAAAACTTGTAAAGAAGATCTGGCCATTTCCAGCAATCGTGCCACTTGAGCATGAAGGCTCTGTACGTGGAGCCTGATGCTTGGAGCACTTGAACTCCCTGTTCTTGAAGGGGGTTTTGGAAAGA
>NW_010304316.1:28988-43911 GCF_000700745.2 Antrostomus carolinensis | reverse complement strand
ACTCTGTCTCTGAAGGCTTCAACTGTGCATGTCAACGGTTGGATCTGAAGGCAGCTGTACTGAAGAAATGTTCCCAGATCAAAATGACTCATTAGCAGAGGCTGGGCTGAGGCCATATTATTTTTGAGTCAAGATCCACTTGTCCCGTCTCCAGCACCCAGTCTGTTCCAGAGAGGCTGCATGGGCTAGACGACCTTTGCTCATTAACTAACACATGAACGTCTCTTCCCAGCAGTAGCGTCCACATGTTGAAATTACTCATTTGACATCCAAATATTAATGGAAAATGTCTTTTTAATACTGAAAGCTATTCCCTTCTTGAATTCAGGTCCAAACTGCAGCATTTTGGATAGGCTTCTGGTGTACTGCTGGTTTCTCCAAAGCAACCATCTCCTGCAAATGGCAAGCAGCTAATGGAAAAAGAATGTCCATTTGAAACACTTGAAAAGAGAGGTCATGAAGGTGCTTCACACAAAACTGCAAATTTTAATCCTAGATAACGAAACTAGAACTCTTCTTTGGAAATTCCTATTGTTTTGCACTGGCTGTTCTTGCCAGGCATCAAAGTTTCTCCTACAGAAGGGAAGGTAGAAGTTGCAGAGCATTGCTTCTCGGGGTATTCTGCCTGTTTTTGTGTGGTTTTCCTGGGAGGGTCTCTCCCACTACCTGTTCCTCTTTTCTGTTCCATTTTGCAAATGAAAATGACTTGTTGTGCCAACGTTCCCAGCACAGTTCCACAACAAATGGCAGTTTTGCTCAATAAAATGTGAGTGTATTTGCCTGTTTACATAAGGTTTCTTCAGGCACGTCAAGTATTTTAGTTGTGGAAAGAGCACAGTCCTTTTAATATGGTCAGACTGTACGCAGACAGTCTAGGGATTTCAGAAATCATTTCCTTAAATTTATTGCTGTTCCAAGCTTTCATTTTGTCTATAATATTGTGTGTCCTGGGTTTTCTTTTGCAGCCTACTCACCATCTGCAAAGCTGTTTTAAATGTGCTACTGTGTCTTGATCCGTTTCCTCAATAACTAGCGTCGCGTACTAAGTAGGAGAAGGTGCTTTGCTCTGCCCTGCAGAATCAGGATTGATTTTCACTGAGCCTTGAACCAAGACCTGTAACGGTGTCCCAGGCCACCTCATCCTTTCTGCAGAGGTGTTGGTGATCTGAACAGGATCTCCTGTTAGAAGGGAAGAGACCAGCCTGGGCCAGGTGTGGGCTGTGATGTGACATCCAGAGCATCTCACCTGGCTTTGCAGAGATGGTGGCTGCAGGGCTGGCTCAAAGGACAGATGATGGCTAGAGGTTCCCTTTCCTGTACACTTTTGGGAAGGTTCTGAATGGAGCACTGCAACTTGTGAGCATGGGTCTGTCAGCATCATCTTTCTTTCTACTCCTGTTCCCTTTGCTTCCTGTGGATCTCCACACAGGAGCAACTCTCCCGAACCACTTGGGAAAGAGGTCTAGGCTCTTCTTGCAAAAGTCCCTCTATTTCTTGCTGGCTGATGGAAGCTGGAGGGATTGGAGTCTAGTGCATCTAGATGTTGAACAGAAATGGATAGTGAAACCGTGAGGTCATTGGAGTAATGTCAGAAAAAAAGCTTTTGAATGTGGTGTTAGTGAAAAAAAGATGTGGCTGGTGGTTTGCATATTAACTTGACAATTTTCCAGCTAATTCTGAATTAAAAAGAAAAAAAAGTTGGAGATCTACTTTATGCTGTAATAAGGAACAGTAATTAATGGTCAAAACCTAAAGCAGTGTAGTAGCATTTTTAGGATCCTTGAATGTTGCTCTACCAGGCACCATTTTTTTTTTCCTTAGTTGTAGTTAACATGTTAAATTCTAAACATGACCCTATGGTCTTGAAGAAAACATTTAACTCTGATTTTACCCAGAAAATACTCTGTTTCTATTGCACCCAAAAAGCCCAGGTCTTTGGCTGGGTCCTGCGGGTTTCAATGGCTGCAGCTCTCCATGTGGCTTTGTTATTCCACCATCAGTTGTGCAATCTGGAATGTCAATGCAGACCAAGAGCCAGGCATGGACCATGAACGCACCAGCTGGCTCCTAATTTAACATTTCTAGCAATCACTGGTGGTGATGTTGAGGCACACTGGAGCCTTAGTGTGTCTGGGACTGAACCTCCTCCAGAGTATAGTCATGAATTCCTTCAAAAATCAGCTATTAATCTCAAGTTTCAATTATTTCTTCATCATCTGTTAAACATCAATATAAAGATGTTTCTGTTACCATGTAATTAAGTTTATTTTAATTTATATAACAGCGTAAGGGCTTGGTAGACTTCCTGTTACTCTGCTGAAAAGTGGAAAAATGTGGGTGTGGGCTGGTAAATGGAAAAAAAATTCTTCTAAGTCCTTCTTCTGCACCAGCTCAGCAGCACAATGAAGATAAACTGTGGGGGGAAAAATTTAGCTCCCGAATAGGCAGATGTAGATCTCTGGGCATCTCTCTCTGACTGTTCTTGCAGGAAAACAGCTTGAAGGTGTGAAGCTCCACAAGGTTTTTTGGAGGCTGCCTGCCTTTGGGCCTTAGTTGGGGCAAGAAATTCTTCCATCTTTTAACAATGGACTCGGCTTTGAGGAATCTTCTTGAATTTGCCTGTCCACATTCATGTTTGCAGATTGAAAGTGCTTCTATTCTTGTGTGAGGATGAAAGGTTTATTTCTGTATTCCCCAGTGTGTGCTGGGTTTCTCCTATATTCTCTTGTGTTTTGTTGGGTTTTTTGTTAGTTTGGTTTGGTTTTTTAATATTTTTTCCCTGCAGTTCTTCCAAATTACAATATATTTCAAGGTTAAAAAAACAAGGGTGCTTGCTATCTGCTATTCCTGTGCTGTAATCTTCCATGCAGACTGAGAAACCATCAGTTGGCAGGACTTGGTTTTGTTGTCCCCAAACATTCAAACAAGAGTTTATAGGAGGTGAAAGCGAGGGCAGAGAGAGAGAGATAGAGAGAAAAAGGAGACTTGCTTAAAAATTAACTTGGAAAATAAAATTAATGGAGTGCTGATAGGATAGGATTTGATTTAAAGATAAATGTCTGATGCCCCAAAGCTCTTGGATTAATTCCTGGGGGCTGCATGAGGTGACTAGAGAATTAACAAGAAATTTAGATGTTGGCCTCCAGGATGGATTTCTCTTTTTGAAGGTCTATTAGCTTCTTCCTCAGTTTGGCAAACTTCCTTGCAGACCTGTCTTACATGGCAATGGTCTGCTTCAGCTAGAAGTGATGCCAAAACCTTCTGTATGAGCTGAAGGAGATGTGAAACAAGCTTGTTTCTGCATACCTGTGCTGGCCCAAATTCTGCTGAAGTTGGGAAAAAGCTTTTGTTTCAGTATTTTGTCTCTAGATTTGTGCAGCTCAGCCCTCTGCCCCGTAGGAGGAATTATAGCTGCTAAAATACCATGGGGACTGAGATCCTCCAGCCCTCTCTCCTAGTAAAACAATCCCACCTTTTATGTGACATCTGAATTGTCCAACCTTTTCCTCTGATGTGAAAAACATGCTGACAGTAATGAAATCCACTTAGTTTCTGCAGGAGTTATTGCTTTAGCTTGGTGCCACTGTAAATTCTGGCATGCTTTTACAAGGAAGATGTCTGGAGTTTAGTTTATAGAAGAAAATTAACAATAAGCCTAGAAGACTGATAAGAAAAGCTCTGCTTGCTTTTGAGCCAAGCAATTAAAAAGTGGAAAAAAAAATATAAATTAAAGGAAATTTCTCTAGTTATCTACATTATAATTTTGTGGCTATAGATGAATTTAATTAAATGGAATTTTGAAAAGGTGAAAATTACACTTAGGGGAAAAAGAGCAGCTGTTGCTCAACCACATTTTTATAGGTAATTTCACAGTAATGTTTATATTTTAATATGCTTTCCTCCTAACTGCAGAGACCATAAAATCTGCTCTCTCATCTTTCAGAGTAAGGACAATTTAATTTATAAAACCAAGAAATGAAACATAGAGCAAAAAACATTGGGATGTGTTGGGAAGATGATCCTGGAAGGAGACAGTGAGCCATTATACACCTAATTTCCATAGTGCGAAGCAATGACTTCATGATCATCTCTGATGTTAACACCGAGCCTCTGGCTGTAGCCTACGAAAATGTGAGAGTTAAACACCTTCTAGGATTTACACTTGGCCAATCATGCCAAGGAACGTGGGAGTGTAATGAAGTCAACAAAGTCTGGACAGGTCCTAATGGATAGTACATGTATTTCAAGCATGGGAGGCAACCAGCCAAACCCATCTCTTCTGTCTCCCGAAGGAAAAACATCCATTAAGTAGATGAAGATTTTGTTTTATTTCATCTTCTGAACATGATCCTGTTACGCTGTCTAGAGATATTGCTGGTCATGACTTCATAGTACCCTGTTTTGTGTTGGGTCTGTGAGTCTTTAAGGTCATGGGTCCTTTTGGAGCCCTGGAGAAGAGAGGGAAGTGGCTGGTAAAAGCTTTGGCTTGGACATGATGTGCTTGAGGTAGAGGTAGGCAGGTCACAGGTAGGCAAATGAGATGATGGTATTTTCAGGGCACTGAATGACTATAACAAACACAAACTGCTCAGAAGAATTCCTCCAAGTGGGGACTAGCTGTGTCTTCCAGAAAGCTCAGTTTCTGGCAGAAGGAATTGTTTATAGAGGGCCAGTTAGGGACAAGGACTTGCTGCTTGTCCTCAGGTCTGTCCTGTATATATCCGCTTTTATTTCAATTAGATAACTGTTGGCTCTGGAAATGTTTCCTTCTAGTAATTACAGCTTTTGTTTGTTCCTCTCTCTCAAACATGTGGCGTGAGGGAGGCTTCATTGCTTCTTAAGGGTTTCACTGCCAGCTTCTTCATCCATCCCCTCTTAAAACACATCAGGTGCTCCTAAATCCCCTTAAATTTACTTGAGGGGTAATTTGGTGAAGGAGACAAGGGTGGATTTGCATCTGGAAGACTTACTTCCCATGTATACTTGTTTTTCTGGGTGTTCTTGAAGAGCCATCTTGGCCTCAATTTGCTTAAAACTTTTTAACAGATAAAGCTGCTTATTTCTTTTAAATATTTTGAAGATCTCCACGTACAAAATTTACTGGTTAATGACTTTTTGATGTCTGGATCTACAAAGGTGGTGGTATAGTTCCTTCTCTGTTGCTGCTCGTTCAGACATCAGGTAATGGTTGAGTGCTGCGTTAGGGCTTTGAAAGTCCTTTTCCAGGATGATTTCCAGGCACCTTTTTCCAGACTCCATGCTTTTTTTTGTTGCTGGATAGACAAAGTTATCAGTGAGGGAGGATGGTAAGAACTAGCTGACAGCTACTGCTAGAGCACTGCTGGAGAACCCAGGGGAGCAGCATTCCTCCTGGGTGTACTCCCTGGGAAGTGAGTCTGGGCAGGTATTTATTTTGATGCCATCTAACAAAATGCCTTTACAAACTGACGTGGTCTTCTGAAGTCCTCCTTTTTCATGGTGATGAGCTAATGGAGGGGATGGATTTTTATTGTGGAAGGTGATGTTCATAATCAAATGTTGGCATGAAGGAACAATTGAATTTATGTTCAAGCAGAGAGTCAGGAGGTGACGTTTCCTGCGGTCACCATCCTGTGTGTGATGCCAGGTGTCTGGCCATTCAAGTATTGAGGTGACAGAAGGACAGAGCTCCTCACATAAACAGCACTGACAAGACAAAAGACCTACTGGAGAAAGCAGCTAAATATGGCTGTATATATACAGATGACTCACGCAGAAATCTCCTCCGTTTTTAGGTTGTCTCCTGGATAGTGACTGGTCCAATTCCCCCTGAAGCCAGTGGAAACACTTACGGGGATTTCAGTGGGAGTTCAACTTGGCCGTAGGGAATATTTTTCCCTTTGTAGCTCTTTGGTTTTTGTTGAATTGCTTCTTCCAAGACTGCGGAACGTTAATCAGCAGCAGTGCGATGAGGCAGACACGTAATTCTTAGAGCATCGTTGCTTCTGCTAACGATGAAACGCTGCTTTGAGCTGAAATCATGTCTGGGACACTGGGAAAACAGGGTTTGAGGCAGATGTTGGTGAGGTGCTGCCTGGAGATTGCTGCAGGGAGATGCTGCTCAATCATCCATCAAACCAGCATCTGCACATGTCGTGCCGCTGAGCGAAAGCTGTGGGGCTGGAGAGGGACGCGGATGGGGCTGGGGAGGAAAGGTGAAAGGCTGGAACAGGCGATGAGTGATGGGTCAGGAAAGGATGGGATGGTTCAAGGACACCAAGCAATGCTGGGGTAGGAGCTGCCCTTTGCCCGAAAGGAGAAAACTAAGACTAAACAGCACAAGACCTAAGTTTCCTGGTAGAAGGACAGAGACTTGGCATGGGGCTGTCACACTTACGGAACAGCAGCCCCCTGGTCACCCCCCTGCATAAGGAGCAAAACCAAGAGGGATCTCAGGGGCTTTCCTCCTCTGCCAGGCAGCAGAGCATGGCCAGGCCACCTCACCACTGCTGTTTGCAGAATGAGTCCCCGTGCCACACAGTGAAACCCAGGGGCATGGCGGCTCCTTTGGAGCAGGAAAGGCTGGAGCAGCACACGCAACTCTCCCAAAAACACCCGGCCCGTGGCCAACGCGGCGCAGCCCGGCACAATGGCACAGGGGACGGCTCCCTTCCAAGTTCAGCAGTTAAAGGAAATGATCATATCAAGAGAGGAAACCCCCTTAACATCAATACGAGAATTAATCTGCACATAATTCAGGGCGCTTGCGGTTCTGAGCTTGCAACCATTGTTTCTCACTCGTGGAAAGGCCACTCGCTTTGAGCCTTGCCACTTACATGAGGAAAGCTCCGGCATCGCTGCCACCTCCCAGCACAGCCCAGCCCCAGCCCAGTCCCACTGGAGCTTCGGTGCTGCTTTAACAATGACATGAGGGAGAGGGGAAGCTTTTAAAACTGAATTCTGTACAAACTGGTGATGTGGGTTGGAGCTCCAACCTGGATGGAGGTATCGGGTGGGGCTGGAAGGAAATTTCTGTGCTCCAACCACAAAATCACAGCATTGCCTCGACTGGAAAAGACCATTAAGATCATCAAGTCCAATCATTAATCCAACACTGACTAACCCATGTTCCTCAGGACTATGTCTACAGACTCTTCAATCCCTCCAGGGATGGGGACTCCACCACTGCCCTGGGAAACACCTTCCAATGCCTGAGAACCCTTTCAGCAAAGAAGTTATTCCTCACATCCAATCTCAACTGCCCTTGGTGCCACTGGAGGCCATTTCCTCTTGTCCTGTCACTTGTTCCTTGGTTGAACAGACCCACCCCCACCTTTTTACACCCTCCTTTCAGCTCTAGAGAAAGGGTTTTAAGGTGTTAACTCAATCCTGGTGCTGTGGTAGAGCCATGATTTCACTGCACTTCCAAGGAAGCCATCTGGAAACTGGGATTAATCATAAGCTTCCTAAACATTTGTGTGTGTTTACTTCCCTCTGGGCCTCTTCTCCAAATAGTGTCAGCAATTCCACTTCATCACAGCGTTTCTGCTCTGTGGCTGCTCTCGCTAACCCAGGCTCACATGAAAAAGCAAAGCAATATTAATGGGAGGTGGTGGTGGGTGCTGCGGGTGCTGCCGTAGGTGCTGCTGGGTCACCCGTCCTCCCCACGTTACGTGACCCACTGGGTGTTGTTTGTGAGGCTGGTTGGGGTTCGCTGCAGGTGTGTGCATGTTGGCACAAACTGCCTCTGAGGCAGCTCCGTATCCTCTCCTGGTTGTTTTTGCTGCTCTCCTGGGGATTTTGGGAGGCAATCTAACCTCTAATCCAATTGTTGTCAGAGCTTATTTATACTCAGAGTCATGCTAAAGAGAAATAAAAGTCTCCCAGCAGAGCGGCCAGGGCTCAGAACTGCTTCCTTGGCAGGTTCCTCCTGCCCCCGGGCCCCACGCCAGCTGAGGATCCTATTAGGAGAGGGAGGAGGAAATCGTTCAGACTTAAATAGCCACTCTGATAAAGTCCACTTGGTCTGTGCAGCCTCAGATCTACCCATGGAGAGGTTAATTGTGCGTGGCTCCTCAGCTGTGGGCATGGGTGGGTGCTCTGCCTCTCCTCTAAGGTGTAGATGGGGAGTTCCCACAATAAAATGGTTTTTAATGAGAGTTGAGGAACCCAGTTTCTCAAATATTTTAATGCAAATGTACTGATCTGATTTCACTCTGGTTGGGAAATCAAAAAATCAGAAGGAATTAAATTAAATTCGTACACAAATGTTAGTGTGGGGGATGAAACGTTCCCTCCCTTCTTGTATTTAAGCTGCAAATTCAAATGTCTCGTCTAAATCAGGTGGAAAAGGCTGTGATTCCCCACGAATGGCTATTGGATCTCGGGCTGTCTGATGGTGTGACACGAGGACCATGCACATGTGATTTCTCTTGCCAAATGAGGTTTGATCTGGGATGGATGGAGAAGGGCAGAAGTTGTGGATATGCTGGAGTCCCCATGCTCCAGCAGTGGGCACGTGGTGGCTTCTCATCAGCTTTGCTGAGAAGCAAGGCCAAAAACACCTTGTCATTCCTGCACCTCCTTCCTCGCACGCACCGGTGGCAGCTGCTGCCGGAACAAGGAGGATGTGTCGTTTCCTTGAAAATGAGAACAGGGCTTGGCTCTCTTGGGATCCCGGTAGCTGTATCCTGAGATATTCATCTGAGCTGGGGCTGAGAGCGAGGGCTGCTGCTCCTCACCATCACCGTGCAGGAACTGGGCTTCAGGGAATTGTTACTTAATGGCAGCGGCGATGGCCGTGTGCTGAGGGGGCACAGCCAAGCGTGGGGCTGCCCTCCTTCCCCACCCTGTGCCTGTGGGAGATGGGGTGCTCCTGCATCAGCCTCCCACCCCTTCCCCAGCAAATCCAGGTCACTTCTCTGAAAAAGCTGAAGCCAAGTGTTGACCCAGGGAGACCCAAGTGTTGACTCAGGGAGAAACAGATGGGCAATGCAGCTGGAGAGCTGCCCCTGGCTGGCCTGTGGCTTGTCCTGGGGCAGGAGCCAGCCCAGAAGGATGGTTGGAGCCGGGTTGGAGCTTGGTTTCCCCAGCTCTGAGCAAGAGGTCCCTCTGGTGGGGATCTCTGCTCAAAAGAGAAGCACTTGGATCTTTGGCTGGTCTGACCAGCAAATCCCTGGACCTGCTCCCCACAGGCAGTGTTGGAAAACAACAGCTTTGTCCATCTGAGCCCATAGCAACCAGAAGAAGCTCCTGCTTTGGGGCTGATTTCCCACATTCCTCTTTGCTCCCTCCTCCTTCTCCTCCTCACTAACCCTTCCTCACCAGGCACTTTGTCTGCACGCAGACCATGGCCTTGGCTTTATCACACCATACCACCCTGCTTTTGCAAACATGCCGAGAGATTTGCCCAGCATGAAGCTGAGGAACCCAGCAGATAAGGACCTGGCTTCATTGCCCAGCATGAAGCCGAGGAACCCAGCGACAGGATCCAGGCTTCGTTCATGTGTGCAAGGGTGGTGGGTGCTGGCAACATCTCCATCCCTTGCAGTGCTGCCCAAGGACCATGCTCACAGCCAGGGGCTCTGCAAGGCTGCAAGGTCCTCTCTAATTACAGTTTCCTTACTGTGAAAAATAACCCAGGAGGAAAAGCAGGACACCTGGCTTATTTTCCAGGAAGAAAAGAAGAAACCCACCAGGGAGAAGACTTTGCTTTGTACTTCAAAGAAGCAATTGCCGATAGCGCAGCGAACAATCTTGTCGCAGAGGTCAGCGTGGAAGTTCTTCTCTGTTCTTGTTGGGGGAGGGTGAAATCACCTCTCCCCAGCTTTGGATGTGTTGTGAGTCGAGCCTTGAGTGTCGTGGCTTCCCTCACTTTGTTTATGATTTCTGTGATGTCCCCACCCTGCGTCCAAGGGCTTGGCAGCCTTTGGGGTGTGTGTGTTTGGTGGGGGAAGGCAGCCGCAGGCAGCGGGGTGGGAATGCTGTGGGACAATGCAGGCACAGGGTATCCAAGTGCTCGCGCTGGGCCAAGGTCAGCTATTGTTCCTGGGATTATAAATAGCCGTGCTGGTAATAAACGTAAAACTGAGCCTGGAAAGAAAAGCTTCATTTTCTTCTTTAGTTCTGAGGTGAGGAAAGTGGAAGGAGTTACAAGGCAGCAGCTGGGTGAGAAAGGAGCATCCCCCAGGAACACCCCACCCGCAGATCAGATCTTTAAAACCTGGTTCTAAAGTTATGCCTGAATTTCCTGCTTGTGCCAATAATGAGGATTTGATTTGATATGTTTCCTGCAATCTGCAACAGGTAAATCTGCTCTGAGGAGAGATGTAAAATAAGAAATGTGTTTTCTCCTGCTAGAAACAAATGTGACATTTGTACCTGAGTGGATGTGGCAAAGTCAAAATAGGCTTTAAATTATAAAAGTGGGAGATAAAAAAAGTACTTTTTTAATATCATGGTCTTGCAAAATCTAGTCTGTGCTTGACAAATTTTCAGATGCAAGAACTGAGCAGTGATTTTTAAATTATTTTTAAATTTTGTTTTACTTTTTTACAATAGCATGATCAAAACCTAGCAAAACCCAAACCCTCATCATATTCATCCCTTGGATAAAAGTATTAGTTTTGCCACTTTGGAGAGGGATTGGTTGTGTCAGGGCTCTTGGGGAGTGCTCCACAGGGTGACTGTCTTCTGCAATGCAAGTTCAAGGACATTAAAAGTGAAAACAGTTCTTGTTCAGCAGCTCCTGGTGCCGACTCGAAGCCTGTTCAATGTGGTCTGTGGTTGCAATCTCATTCTGACTGACCTTGGCTAAAAGAGTTAATCCCTTGCTACATCTTCAGGTGATCCTGTCTGTCTCTGGACCTTCCCCATTGCTGCCCAGCATGATGGGGTGGTGTTGGGACAGTAGAAGAGCAGGAGATCCCTTTTCAGTAGTAGGGTTCTCCTTTCAAAGGAGGGGCAGATAGCGAGCCAATAACAAGAGACTTTCAATCCATGTTATGTCTGGTCTGCAGCCAGAGGACATCAGCCTTTTAGGACTATTACAGAGAGAAGGCACAACCCAAGGGGTAGGATGCTGTTTGGACTGTGGGAAACCTGTCTTCAATTACAGGCTTATCGTGGGACTCATGACAAGATATTTGGTCTCTCTGGTGCAAGCATCTTGAAATTAATTTAATTGAAACAAAAAAAATAGTGAATCCAGTTCCCCTCACGCTCCAACCCTCATTTCTCCATCTGAGAATTTCACTTGAAACTAATTTTCACCCTAAAGCCCATCCGTGCTTCGTAAATCGTGTTTGCTTTGAAGCAAAAAGCCATCATAGATTAATTTTCAGTTAGGTAAAGGACAGAATGTATGTGCAGATCCTAAACGGGCTGAGAAAAGGTAGTTTCAGAGAAGCTGTATAAAATTAATGTCTATTGTTGTGGCAGTGTGAAGTAGTTTCAGATCTTCTCAGAGCCTTTACCCACATTCATGGTGCAGTTGTTTTTCTTCTGTTAAAGCATTTATTATTGAGGGGGAGCTGGGGGTGTTGATTGATCGCCAGCTGAACATGAGTCAGCAGTGTGCCCAGGTGGCCAAGAAGGACAATGGCATCCTGGCCTGGACCAGAAATAGCGTGGCCAGTAGGACCAGGGAAGTTCTCTTCCCCCTGTACTGGGCACTGGTGAGGCAGCACCTCAAGTGCTGGGTTCAGATTTGGATCCCTCACTGCAAGGAGGATATGGAGGTGCTGGAGCGTGTCCAGAGAAGGGCAACGGAGCTGGGGAAGGGTCTGGAGCACAAGTGTGATGAGCTCATGGCTGAGGGAACTGGGGTTGTTGAGCCTGGAGAAAAGGAGGTTGAGGGGAGACCTTCTCGCTCTCTCCAAGTCCCTGAAAGGTTTTCCCTCTGACTTAACCTGGTGGAGAGAGGTGGGGGTGGGTCTGTTCAACCAAGGAACAAGTGACAGGACAAGAGGAAATGGGCTTAGGTTGCGCCAAGGGCAGTTGAGATTGGATGTGAGGAAGAATTTCTTTGCTGAAAGGGTTCTGAGGCATTGGAAGGGGTTGCCCAGGGCAGTGGTGGAGTCCCCATCCCTGGAGGGATTGAAGAGTCGTGTAGACATAGTGCTGAGGGACATGGGTTAGTTGGGGACTTGTCAGTGTTGGGTTCATGATGGGACTCAATGAGCTTAAAGACCTTTTCCAATTGAGGCAATTCTTTGATTCCATGATTTCTTGAAGTTGACTGAAAACCTGGACTCACATCTCAGTCCCTTTTTGTGAACTAGAAGTGGTCACAGGTATTTCACAGCTTGTGCTTGTTTAACTGGATTGCAGAGAGAAGAGATAGTCTGTGCCACTCAGTGACGACGCTGCCGTGACCATGTGTGTGACCAAATGGAGAGCTGTGTGCTTGGCCTTCAAAACTCTGATTGCATGAAAAGTGCCCTGAAAGCTTTGATTGTATTAATTACAGCATTAGTGCACATCATAGCTCCAGTGCATGGGTTAGTTTATATCTTGTCTTCCTCTGTCTTGCAAGCCTAGAAGAGATATAATTACAGCACATCTTTCCTTTTTAAGTTTCCTGCTGGGATATTTTCTGCTTGAAATCAATGCCTGCCAGAGTGCCTATGAAATTTCCTCAGGAAGTAGTTTAAATGGTGCTGTAAAAACCAGGACTGATTTAGTAAGCAGGAGCAATCCAACATTGTTTCCAGAAACCCAGAGCATGGAGGGAAATAGAGGGCAGAGGGGTTGGGGAGCTCATCTCCATCAGCTTCTGGTTGTGCTGCTCTGCAAATACTTGCCTGGAAATGAGGATAAATAGGGAAAAAGGGACACGGATACTGAGCAATGCGGGACATCAGGAAGGATTGTCCTTTCCAGTGTCAAACAGGAAGCTCTAATGAAAGAAGGGAAATAGTATTCTTGCTTCAAACTGCTCTACTTACAGAAGGTGTCCTCATCTCTCGTTAGCACAATGTAGAGTCACGTTATGGGACTGTGATAGTTTAACTGAGCTGGCAGCCAAACAAGACACAGCCACTCGCAGGCCCATCCCCTCCGGGGAATCGGGGAGAGAATTGGAGGGGTAAAGGTAAGGAGACTTGTAGGTTGAGATAAGAACAATTTAATAACTAGAGTAAAATAAAATTAAAATAGTAATGATAATGTTAATGATAACTGATGCAGAGTACAACTGCTAAACATTGGAGCGATTTTCTATGTTCCACTGAAAATATATTGATAGGTGACTTGTAGCTATTCCCTTTTCCCTCTGGGAAATACAGGCAACTTCTCTGCTCCCTTTCTGTCCAAGATCATGTCTGTAAAGAGAAGAATAGAAAGGATGTGCAGTTCACAATGTTAGAAATGTTCCACTACACAGACGTAGCATTGGCATAGACATTTAGCTCCTGGAGGAGCTAAATGTAGCGGGATTTACTCAGGGTAATCCTTGCTGTTGTTGTTGAAGGTGTTATCGTTGCTGGGTGTAAGCATCTGTACCCTGCTGTGATGCTGCCGAAGGAGTTGGTGCTCAAGGTGGAAGCTGAGAGCTTCTCAGTCCAACCTGGCCTCTCACTTCTGAGTTCTGGATATGTTTTACATCAAATCGCCATCAGATGGAGCAGTTTTGGAAGCAAAGACCAGAACTGTTCCCCTTCCACCCTCCCTGCTTGAGCCCAGGACCCAGTAGTGTGCTCTAGTGTCCTACTCTCAGTGAATCTTCAATTATTTGCCTGTGCACCTTTATCTGCAGGGTAAAATAACATGCTCACAAATAACTGCCAAGAGTTTGGTAGCCCTGGTGCTCTCTTGGGAAGTGCAAAATGCAACTTTCAGTTTCTTAATGTAAAAAATAGGGATTCAGCCTGGACCTTGGGCTGCTGTGTTGACTGTGACTGCACCTTGTGAGAAGACAGCTCTGCAGAAGGGAAATAGGGGGGGTGCCATACTGGGGCCATGGGAAGTGCAAAGATTTGGGGCATCTGCAGAAATTAAGTGCTTGGTGATGTTTTGGGTGATGTGATAAAGTGCTTCCCCAGGTAAGTGAGCAGGGCAGTAAGGGTTTGCAGGGTTTTAACCTGGGTCTGAAGTGCACAAATGAGAGCAGAGGATGGGTCAGATGGACCTAGAGATGCCTCTGGGATGTTGGTAGACTTAGCCAGGACTCCTGTCCCACGCTTCAAACATGGACCTCTCCTGTCTCACCTGCGACATCGCCCTGGTTTTCTTTCTATGAACACTTGTTCCATCAAGCCAGTCTGTGCTGCTTTGCTACAAGAGGCCACAACAGCAATAATCAGCTGTTTAGGGCAGATAGTTGAGCTGTAGGAACCTGGTAGTACTTAACTGGACACTGAAAGAGTAGTGTCCAAGTACCTCTGTATTTAGGGACTGGTGCATAAAGGGAAGTTTGCTGGAATGAGGCATCTGAACTGTGGTGAAGCACACAGCAAGTGAGGGATAAATTCTGGTTGAAGCAGTGGAAGAAAATAAAAATGCTGGATTTTAATAAGAGATTGAAATAAGCCTTTTGCCTCTGGAGGGCTCTGGGGAGAGGGGAAATTTTTCTTTCTCACTGTTTCTCTTCAGTTCTAGAAAGGCACAGGCTGAAGGACTGCACGCTGTCTCCATCAGCATCTTGTGTGCTACAGAGAAATACACCTGCTGATTGCTCTGAATAATAGGAGTTAAATGAGGTATATTAAACATGCATTTCCTTGTCGTGAATTTCCAGGAGCTCAATAATTCTGTTTTGGCAGGTTAATTTGGCAGTCCTTGCCACGATGTCTTTAAAGGTCCATTAAACCCTTCAATGAACTCTTCTTTTTTCTAAGCAAATGACTAAACAAAGGATTTTTTGTGAATAATAACCCAAGTAAAAAGACTCGCTAAAACCTCTGTTACATTGTGAGGTAATCATCATCCGTCTAATGATAGAATG
>NW_010304316.1:0-28776 GCF_000700745.2 Antrostomus carolinensis | reverse complement strand
CTAAATATCCCCTCTCTTAGTTAAAAACCACTAATGGCCTCAATTTGCGCCAAGGGCAGTTGAGATGGGATGTGAGGAAGAATTTCTTTGCTGAAAGGGTTCTGAGGCATTGGAAGGGGTTGCCCAGGGCAGTGGTGGAGTCCCCATCCCTGGAGGGATTGAAGAGTCGTGTAGACATAGTGCTGAGGGACATTGGTTAGTCAGGGACTTGTCAGTGTTGGGTTCATGATGGAACTCCATGAGCTTAAAGGGTTTTTCTAATCTGGGCAATTCTGTGTGTAATTTCCCCTTGTCCTGTCACTATCTGCCCATGTAAAAAGTTGCTCACCCTCCTGTTTATAAGCTCCTCGTGATCCTTATGACATCTCAATGTGGGACAGCATCTCATTGCCTGGAGCTTCCCTGTGAATATGCTGCCTTCAGCAGCTCTCCTGGCCAAGGTGTGCCCTGTCCACCCCAGGGGTTTCAGATTTGTTATCACTTCTTGATGACAGACAACTTTAGGTGTTAGGGGTGAAATCCTGCCCAGCCCTGGGCTCTCAGCAGGGGTGAGGAGCTTTTCCAAGTGGGTAGGATTCATCTTCCTCCTCCTCTCATGGAGATGCGGAGGCAGCTACAGCTGGGATGCAGACAGGGAAACATAAACCGCCCGAGACAACCCGAGGAGACGACAACCTCCCTCGCATGGCCCAGCCTTGCCTCCCGTAAATCTGCTCCGTTATTTTTGGCTGGTAAATGAAAGCCAAGCTGAGGCCTTGATCCAAAACTTGGTCCCAGGCTGTGTGGGAGAGTTTGTACACAAACCTACAAAAGACAGACTGTTTTGTTTGAGAGGTTTTTGGGCGGTTGGTTGGTTCCCCTCCCCAACCAATTCATTTTTAGGTTTCACAAACAATATTAAACCAATAATGTCTGTGCCAACAAATTGTGATTCTAATCCTGCTCCCTGATATTTGCAATCCTGGTTGTTTGGCTGGGTGAGCAGTTTGTGTCAGCTGGCTTCTTCCCTGCCTACCAAATAACTTTTGGGAAGCTCTCTGCCTGGGCCAAGCTGGGAATGGCACTGTTGTCCTGGCAGCATGTGCCAGTGGGACTCCCAACTCCTCTGCTGAATTAGAAATCACCCAAGAGTGATACCAATCTCTGCCCCGTGCAGAAACATCACCAGGATCTGCTGTGGGATAGGTTCTAATAAAGTACTGACATGGATGCTGGGATAAATATCTGGGTTGAGGACGAGGGGAGTGTCTCTGCACACGACAACTGGTTAATTTTTGAGTGGCCTGTAGCTATTTTCGTTACCATCTCTTTTAAGGAGATCAACACTGAGGGCAAATTCCTTCCCAGATAAATCATGTTCATTCCACATGCACAAGAAAGTGGGGAATTTTGTTTTTCAAGTGGCTGCTTTGCATGTTTCCCTGGCTGGCAGCTTGCACGCCAGTGCCAGAGCCGCGCTCATTGTGCGAGCGATGTTTGTCACTCCTGATGGGGAAGGGAGTTTTAGCCTCGTGTGATGCCTATGGGTTAACTCTCCCTGAGGTAACACTCTGAAAAATCAGAGTATTTTTTTAAAAATATCCTTTTAGAGAAGGTGTCAGCCCCATACTCTTACTGATCTTTTGGGTTTGGGGTTAAGTTGGTGGTTTAGTGGGTTTTTTTGTTTGTTTGGGGTTTTTTTTGTGTGTTTTTTTTTCTTTTGGGTGTTTTGTTTGTTTGTTTGTTTGTTTTGGTTTGGTTTTTTGGGGGTTTTCTTGAAAGGAAAGGGAAGAACAGCCTCAGGGTACAAATTGGTTTTCCTTTACCCTATCAGGCTCCATTTACATCCAGCTGCATCCCATCGGTTCTACAGATCCACTGCAGCCTGTACACTCCGCAGGGCACTGCGGCTGCCCAGGGCAGGGCGGGTGGCCAGCAGTAATACCAGCCCTGCAGCCATCTCCCTTTCACAGGACCCAGCTGTTTCCGATGTCACTTTTGGCCTGACCCTGTTCTCATGGCACTGCAGTTCCTCTGCAAGATCCCATAGGAGATCCACGGAGGTCAGGAGTGACACAGTGGTGAGGACCATGGATGCAGCACATCTGCACCACGTTGCTGGGACCCTGAGCATCACCTTCTCGTGCTTGCTCATGACATGAGGAGAAGTTCTGGTCTTTGTCACCTTCTTAGTTCTTCAGGATTTCATTGCAGATACCTCAGTGTAGTAAGAGAATGAAGGACCTGAAATGTGGTGAACAGTTTTCCTGTTCCTGTAGCTGAGTGTGGAGGTTTCTTTCTCTCCCATCTGTTAGCTGTGTGGGTGGAGAACTGTGAATGCCCACCTGCACACATGCAGGAAGCTCCACACCTTCCTCCAGCACTATTCATGGAGAAAACATTCCTCTGGAGCTACTCAGCCCACATAAACGCCACCAATATTTGTCCATTTTATCTAACAAGATTTATCTGCCACTTCTTCACGGTTGAGCAATAAGTCGAGTCTTAGTTCTAAATCAGCTGTAAACACGGCGGAAATTTTCCATGTCTGTTACTGTGAATTGGGAATAACTAAAGGAATTAAGATGTATTAGTCCTTAGAAACAATGCTGGTGATGTCCATGCGATCTGCACAGGTTTGTACTGCGTGAGGAGGCCAACGTTGCCTTTGGATGGTTTTAAAACTCTCTGCATGTTGTAATTGGTTTATAAAATTCTGGCAAGCGCTGTGAAAGGGATTTCAGTAAATCATCTAAGTCTGTTCCACTGGCCCAAAGCTAATTTGACTTTCTAGCCAAAAGAATGGATTTGGCACCTATTAAAAGCTAGAGATGATTTTCTTCCATTTGCAGAACCAGCTTTAGATTTGAGGGTTAAACTGAACGCATCTTTGAAGGAGTCAAAAACATGTGGCTTGGGGGGGAATTTCCCCCCTCCCGCTGTGTCTCAGGGACCCTCCTGCTTTGTGTGAGTTTTTAATTTCCCATGAATGAGCACCAGCTGAAATTTTCTGGTCCTTGCTGTGGATAATAGCGTCTCTGAAGAGGAAACACTGCAGAACGGTTCCTATGTTTTTCAGTAGCTCTTGACCTTAAGCCAGGCCTTGTCTCTGTAGCTGGCTGCTGTCTCCAAAAGCAGCTGAACACAAGGACTTACTCAACCAGAGGGAGTAAACCCACAGATCCTGGTCTGAATTCTGCCTCTTGAGTCTCTCTTGTCATTCGGTTGATCGATGCTAGCTGGAAATAAGCTTGCAGTGAGCTCTCCTCCACTCACATGAAAGCACTTTGATTTCCTGATATGTGTTGTGCATGTTAAACTTCTCGAGCAGATTCTGCTTTGGGCAGCATCTGCTTTTCCCAGTTTCAGCCCTGCTGCAGCCCTGGTATTGTTTTACATGAATCTGAAGGCCATGTGTGTTTGTCCCTTCCATGGATAATGTAGTTTCTGTTAAGAACCATCACGTGCTTTTTTTTGTTTTGATCCTTTTCCCATGTGCTTGGGGTGTTCTTGGGGTCATCTTTGCTGCAAGCTGTAGATCACGTACAGGGCAGTGAATATTTCTTTGCTGGGTTTACAAGAATGGTGTTGACTGCAGTTGCAATGAGTTGTTATTACTTCGTGTCAGTGGATTTGACAATAAACTGGGGGTTTTTTTTGCAAACTCTTATTGCTGTGGATTTGCTTTGTCCACTGCAATAGGATGCTCAGAAATAAATAGAGGGCTTCTGTTTTGTTTAGGTAATTCTGAAAATTGTATTTCCACATGTTCATAGACTGGTTTGGTTTTTGTTTGTTTTTTGGTTTTTGGTTTTTTTTTCCAACCCCTCTCTTGAGTTTCAGTGTCTGAAGGTTTCTCTTTGCTCCTGTTTCAAATACCAGTATGCATTTGAGAACCTGTGTGGGGCTGGCTGCCAATAATGCTCCTTTCCCATGCAAATTTTCACAAAGATAAGGTTTTAGTGTATATTCTTTTATAATTGTGCGTAGATGGGGAGGCACAGACTAAATCTACTGAGAACATTGAGGTGGGCTGGTTACAGGGACCTGCTTTGGGGGAAATGATGCTTCTCCCTTCCTATCCACATAGACAATTGCAGTCTCTGTCAGTGAAGCTGCGTGAAAAAATCCCCAGTGACAGGTCACACGTGACCAGAGTTTTAACTGGTGTCAGCTGATCTCTTTGAGCAGAAGCCAGAAATCCTATCAGTCTATCAGAAATATTGAGATACTCGACTAAAGTCTTCTTGGTCAGAATTTCTGATAGGAATTACTACTGTGACTTTCTCTGAACAAATTGCTGTGTAGGGCAGGTGGGAGGCGACCCCAGGGTGGCACTTTCAATAGGTGTTTATGAAAATAATCTAGGAACCCATTTATCACTATTAATGCTTTTAAAACCCTTAAAAATCAAATTCTAGAAACCCAGCTCTCATTGCTGTCTGCATTTGAAAAACCTTCCTGTGTATCTTGGAGCCAAATGCTTCAGCCGGAGTGTGAGTCTGTTCAGGATTTAGTTCAAAGGGGCTGGAAGGAATTCCTGGTATTGCAAAACAGGCAGCGCTGGAGGCCAATCGCTGCCCCACCAGCCCCTGCACACGCTGCACGGGACTGGCCGGAGCCCAGGGATGGCAAATTGGTGACTCAAAGCATTGGGTTAGTCACTACTTGACGGGGAATCCAGTAAGACGTCTTGGGAGATTGCATTAGATAAGATGTTCTCCAAACATGGCAAGGAAAGAGTAGCTAAAACAACTGAGAATTCAATGCATGCCTTAATTTAAGCATGCCTTAATCTTCCTAGCAATGTATTACCATGACAACTCCATCCATATTTCGAGAACAATCACTTTGAGCCATTAAACTATCAACTATGTACTCAGTGTAACAAAATAATTCATAAACCAATGGACTAAGTGCCAGGAAAAGATGTGATCAAGCAGTCTTATGATACTCCAGAGAAATACTGTACCGCTCCAATGTGCGTTTGAGTTTATTTTTGTTAAAAATAGATGGAGATGAATGTAAACTGAACACAGGGAATGTCTGAGATAAAATAAGTGCTGGGGGTGTTGAAATTGCAGCACCAAAGGAAAAACGTTGTAAGATCTTACAGGGTTTGATAATAAGTTTGCTAATACTCCTTTTCTTGTGGGCTGCTGAGCTCTTGAAGGTTAAACTCATTATTCTGGGTTTTAGGAAAATGTAGATCCCCTTACTCTATATATTTCAATGATTTGTGGCCAAGTGAGAGCTGACCATATGAGGTTTCCATCCCACTGTTTTCACAGAAGGACATTGCATGGTTTTCATACTGACAGTTTCACAGAATCACAGAATGGTGGCAAAACCAGTGCCAGTGTGCTGAAACCTGAGATCCAGGTTGGATGAGGTTTTGAGCAACCTGGTCTAGTGGAAGGTGTCCCTGCTGAAGGCAGGGGGGTTGGAACTGGATGAGCTTTAAAGTCCCTCCCAACCCAAACCAGTCTATGATTCTAATATCAAGAATGTACCCAATATTTTACTTTTGCAAAGGAAAAAAAGACCAAGGAGAAGATCTTTCCTTAGGGTAAGGAAGCTATCAGAAGCACAGCTAGGAAGGAGATTTTAAAAAATTAAACAGTGGGAAAATATTAAGATTGTAGTTCAACTCCCAGTCCAAATAAGCAGTTGTTTTTCAGTGGTGTGTGCAATTGCCAAAAAAGAAATCTGGCAAAGGCCATCCATCTTCAGTACTTGATGAGGAAAAAAAACAATATATATTTGCCATGGAACAGATAGGTACTGCCCTTACACTGTACTTATAATTTATCATCCAGCACATCTATGCACCAAGGGCAATCTGAATGCAAATGTTACTTCTATTTGCATGAAGGGCTGAAAATAGCTGGATGCAGGTTACAGTTACGGGCACGTAGATATCAAAAAGCCTCTAACCGCATCCTGTTACAATTAATGGTCTGTGTTCATGCCACTTCACGCTGTGATGCCCTCAAATATCACAAACTAAGCAGAGTTGAGCAGGATCATTACGAGGAAAGGAGAGCTCTGAAGAATCCTCCTGTGTTGGCAGCATGGGTCGCTGGTGGTGTGCTGATTTCCAGCACAGGCATGGGACAGGCAAACTAGAAAATACACAACCTGAGACTGAAATACAGCAGTCTGAGATATATATCTCTATATATCTCTATATATCTCTATATATCTCTATATATCTCTATATATCTCTATATATCTCTATATATCTCTATATATCTCTATATATCTCTATATATCTGGGGGATTTTGGTGGTTTTTTGGTTGGGTTTTTTTTGTTGTTGTTGTTGGTTTTGGTTGGGGTTTTTTTGTTTGGTTGGTTGGGTTTTTTTTAAGGAGAGAAGGGATTTTTGTCTGTTCCCTGAGTCACGTTTTGGTGCACAGCTCCAGCATCTGGATATTTCCCTCAAAAGGCCAAGCTGATATGTTGCTACACTAAAACCATGCAGAGTTCCTCCCTGCTGGGGAAGAACCTCTTTGCTCCTCCTTAGAGGAAGATCCTTCTGGGTTTAAATGCAACCATCTCATCTCCCTTTCTTCCGTGGAGGTGGGAGCTGTGCCACCTGCAGGTGGAGGGCAAGTAACATGCAATGAGGAAGAGAGCAATGATGTATAACCATTTTTGCAAGAGGAATTGTGAAGATAAGTCCTGTTTTGGAAAATACAACCCATAGAAATGTCAAATACATCATTCAATAATCAGGAGGAGTTCAATCCAGCCTCACAGATCTTTAAAATCACAAAATTCAGATGTAGAAAGG
This sequence comes from Antrostomus carolinensis, assembly GCF_000700745.2. Classification (NCBI taxonomy): domain Eukaryota; kingdom Metazoa; phylum Chordata; class Aves; order Caprimulgiformes; family Caprimulgidae; genus Antrostomus; species Antrostomus carolinensis. Next base: position 22,000 of record NW_010304316.1, on the reverse strand, counting down.
CAAGGGGTGACCATGCCCCCAGCCCCAGCTGCTGTGTGTTGCTGAGTACAGTGATTTCCTTATGGTTGACAAAAGCCCCAGTTTCTGAGCCTGTTTTATCCCCCATTTCAAAACCATTTTTTTCAGAGGTAACAAGGACATCTCTAATTGGAAAAAAAAAAAAAAATAAAAAATAATTTTAAAAAATTAACATCATGGTAATTTAGCAAGATTCCCCCCCTTTTCCCCTTCCTTTTGTTAGAGCAGAATGAGGCTGGATGGACTCTTGTTTACAGTCGGTTCTTTTACTGCCAATGCCACAAATGATGTCATTTGTTTAGCTGGAGAGTGACTATTAAAAACGCCAAATGTAATTAGGATCTTTACTTTCAATTGCCTTTCACAAACACTGATGGTGAGAAATGGTTCGTAGCTTTTGAACTTTCAGTCTAACGGTGGGAGCCTTCCCCTAAAAGGGCTCTTGGCAAAGGTTTCCAACGAGGGCAAGAAGAGATTTCACATGGTATTTGCAATTCTCCTCTGAAGTTGGAAAGTTTATAAGCTTTCAGCCAGGAGGGTGGTGATATCACTGAAAATAAGTCCTCTTCTGGATGAAAAAAACCCCCCATCATTAACCCCTGGAGATTGCAGAGTGGAGGCTCTGCCTTCTTCAGGTCCTCCAAGTCTGGGGAGAAAAGGGGCTGAGCCTGGCCAGATGCTGCCAGCTGGTTTGGAGCCAGGGTACTGGGATCCTACTCCACCCATGACACTTAGAGAGAAACAAAGGGTGTAAAGGGTGTGTTAGGGACAGGAAGAGGCGTGATGCTTGTGACTGTACTCCAGCTATTCTCCACTGTCAGAAGCCCCCTGAGGGAGGAGGTGGGAGGAGGCAAGGGGAGGAAGGCCAGTAGCAGATGGCATTAATTTAGCACAGCCCAAGGCTGCTGCACAATATGCTGAAGCTTGGTCCTTGTTTAGAACCGGCCTTAAAACCTGCAGCTCCATGCTCACAAGCTGCCCTTTAACCCATCGTGCAAGGAGAGGACACCTGGGTGTCCAAGTCAGTCCTGAAATTCACCCAGCGAAGCTCTAGCTGACAGCAGTCAAGATGTTGTAGCACGCAGCAAAGCTCTGGGGGCCCATCCCAGCGCTCGCTGACGTCAATGAAAACCTTTCTGTTGACTTCAACAGACTCTGGATCAGGCCCCTGGTTTATAATTGTAAGCATACATGGTTTCTCTCCTTCCTTCTTCTGACCAGAGGTGGTAAAAAAGTATGTGAGACATCTGCTCTTCAACAGCTCTGGCTGTTCAAGCACCTTTCTAACCCCAGGGAAGAGAGTGTGTAACCAGAATAATGTGTATGCAGACACGATTAGATTTATGGTTTCTGTTTTATTGTGATTTAGTTTCAGTGTATTTGGCATTAACACCAGTCTTCAGGGCAGCTGGCATTGCTGTGCACTGTGGTGTCCAGCCCTGCCCTCTCCTCTCCTCTTCTTCAGCAAGGGTCTGCTTCTCAACCTGACATTGGATTATTAGATATAAAACTGACAGCCAAGCAAGCCCAAAGGATGTATTTGGTTTGTTCTCTATTCTCAAACCACCATCATTGTCATGCAGGTAACTCACAGGTTCTATCTGTTCTTCTAAGAAAATAAAAGCAGGTTGCCCACCAGAGAGCTCAGCCTGTGATCTGGTGGCTTTGTATGGATGTGAAGAAGCTGAACCCAGAACCTTCCTGCTGCCTCTGATCCTCCAGTGCCAGCTCTGTTTCCTCCTTAGTCTGTCTCCTTGATCCTCTGGAGTCCTCCCACCACCACCACCTGTGTCAGGGATTTTCATGCAGGTTATTTGAGGATATGGGTAGTCAAGTGAAAATATGATGATGAAGCACCTGTGTTTTGACTATAGACTATCTTTTGCTGTTGGTTTTAATGTTCTGTACATTCCCATGTGATTACTTTTTCTGTGTTTCCTTTCTTTCATTGAGCTTGTGAATGCAAAGCAGTGCTGGGATGTTATTAATTTTCTTCCAGCTGATAAAATGTCTGTGAGGAAGGAGGGAGCACAAAGTCTGGTTGATGTCCTTTAAGCACAAGCTGCATGCAACCAGCAATTTCACCCTGTAGTTCACAGTTATTCCCATAATAAATGGATCCGTAAAAGAGTTGCTGATTTTATTTTTTAAAAGTGGGGGAAAAAAAAAGGTTTTCTCAAAATTCTCAGAAAATTGAAACAAAGGAAAGGGGTTTGTTATCAAATTCATAGAATTGAAGAAAAAAAAGCTACTGTTGCTACTTTGTGTTGCTCCATTTACTGAATCACTTTTACAAACTCCAGCCACTATGTGATATTCCTTGAAAGATTCATATGGATTCATAGTGCAGAGCTTCCCAAAACTTTCTCCTTATTTTGTATAAATTTGCCCTCATGTTGTAGGAACTTTGCTATTGTTCACTACAGGTTTTGAGGCTGAAGCTTCCTTTCAACTCTTCCCATAATAGTAAATCAATGATAACTTAGTTTGAGGATAGATTCAAAATGTTTTGCTGCTTTTTCTAAAGTTTTTTGGTATTATTTTGGTGCTAGCACTTTAGTTTGCACATTTGTGCCACTGAATCCATACAGCCATGACTATTTTAATCAATCCTGAATCTTGTTCTGCTGGGTCCATAGGATAATATTGCGTTACCATTCTTAGGATATATTCTTAGCTAAGGGTGAACAAAAATGTTCCCAGGTCAAGTCATAAGGGGGATGTTGTTAATGAACTTTGTCTTTAGGAGTTGTAAATCAGCACAGATTACAGAGATTTAGAAAGAGGGTTCTCATGTTTCCTCTTACTGAGCAGGCTGCACAAGCCCAGTTCCCTACCAACTTTTTAGAAGAGTAATGAATGAACTGATTAAAACATTATTTTTTTTTCCCTTTGTTTTTTTATTTTAGAGGCAGAAGACAGGATGTGAAGCTCGTCATTGCATGTGAGTAACTTGGTACCCATTGTACAGGCCAGACTGCAGCTGATACGGTGCATCTGCTGGGAAGCAGAGATTTGGTTTCAGTGTGGGGGTGGGCAGGAGACCACAGATTTCTGGAGCTGCCTCATGTGATGGGCACAGCCTGTGACTTCTGGCAAGGCACAAGCCAGCTCATTGCTATGGTCTCTGTACTTCATGACCCTGCTTTTTACAACTGCTGGCATCCTGGTGCTGTGGATGGCGAGTGAAATGAAGGACCTTGCACAGAGTTCTCGAACCTGGCCAGGTCTGGATTTGCTAAGCAGATCCCTGGATGGACTCCATGGCTTGATACTCCTGATACTACTACCAGGAGTAGCATCAAAACAAGCAGTCTCAGCAGGGCAGCTCTGTCCCTTCCCTGTTTTTTTTGATGGGGCTGTGTGTGCAGTGAACTCCTTTCCTTTGCAAGAAGTTTAGCCCGAGATGCCTCAGTGGGGCCAGTCTTTGTTCCAGGCAGAAAGCTGGTGCAGGACCCACGTCCTGGAGGCAGGGAGGAAGGAAACCTTAAGGAAGGAAGATTAACAACACTCTGAGTCATGACCTAATTCTCAGCCTGCCTCCAGGCAGCACGTGTTGTGCTCAGGATGAGTGGGGTTTAGGGCAAAGCAACAACAGATGATCCTGAATCAAGTATTGTGAAGGAATTGCTCTTAGGTTTTCAACTTGACGTTCTAGAATTTAGTGTCTAGGCTGTTTTTAAAGGTGGACATCTAAGGGAACATATAATGCATATAATGTCATGGCTTATTTAAGAAATGTTGTTGGTGAGCACAGGCTAGTGTATAAGGCAAGATAATAAAGGCTGTACTACTGCTCATGCATTGTCCTGGTTTAACAACCATCAGAGCTGGTGGCTTTGGCCAACCCCTGAGAGATTCCAAAAGCAAACCCAAAAGGGAGCTGGGGTAAGTCAGAAGGACACTATCAGACTAAGAAGAGGTTTTGTGACTTGGCTTCATCTTGTGAGTATATAAAATCCTTCCATTTCTGATGTACTTGTTTTGAAGAGCTGAGGAAGAGTCAGAAATGCTCAGTAACTGCACTGTGAGAAGCTTTCAGAGGAGGAAAAATGCACTTTCCTCTTCTCCCTTGATGATGTTCCATCCTTGACCTGTGTCACAGTCCCTTCCAGGCAGGGCCACTGGCTAAGGCTAAACGACCTTCACATATTTGATATTGTAAAAAGAGGTTTGGGTGTTTCACGAGAATGAATTTATCAGAGATGTCCATTAACCAAAAGCTCGGTGCAGTTATTTAGCTGAGTGTGGTAATGAGATGAGTTCTAGTAACACAGTAAAAATGATAAATCTGACATTTTCTGGTGCTGGAAACGTAGGAGGTGTTGACAAGAATTTGATGATTATCAGTAAAAGGGTGCTAATGGGACACACACTCACACACACACACGTTGTGGAGTTTGACACTGGTTTGCCCTTTGCTCTGCCCATGTAAATTCTGACACATTCAGTCTTTAAAAAAAATCACAGAAGAGACAAAGTTGTCAAAGTTTGAGATTAAATCAATACCCAGGTGAAAACAGTGTGAATTTCTAAAAACAAGGACAACAAAACAGTGAACAAAAGTCAAAACTCTTTGCTAATGTTTGGCTCTCCAGCCTCAGATCCCTGGAAAAAGTTTGATAACTTAATACAGAGATGTTCTTGTTTGTTGCTTCTCTCCAATCTTTCACGGTCATTTGAAAGTTAAAACAGATCCTCCTCCTCCAGACAGTCTAGTACAGTGAAAGCATCTTGTTACAAAACATGGTTAAGAATGTTTAAATCAAAATATGGAGAATAAAGAAGGAACTATTCATGATGCATCACTCCTCTGACAGGCTGTGAAGTTATTTCACCCTTCAACACAAGTGCTAAAACATAATGGAATCCCTACTGAGCGCTTTCATGCCTACCAGAACATTAAAAAAAAAGCAGCCAAACAAAATGCCCAGTGTGCCCCTAACTATTAGCTTGGATGAGTAAGGAGGCCAAGAGAAAACAGTGGCACTGTGGGAAATATTTGTGGCGAGGGAAGGAAACAATAACCGAAAGTGATAAAAATGGATGATTCTCGCGCAACCGTGCATCGGCCGGGGAAGCGCATTGTGCCCCTTGCAACGAGGGACAATCTGCAAGCAGAGCATCAATATCAACTATTTCTTTTTTTTTCTCTCTGTTACCATAAAGAATTTTAAAAGCCAGATTTAAAAAAGACCTCCAGTTGGGAAAAGAGGCTCTTTCTGGTCCTTTTGGTTACAAAAAGAGCTATTCAGCTCACAAGTAAGACGATGTGAGAGATATTTGGAATGAACCATTTCAGTCTATTCTTTTTTTTGCTTCTAATTTAATGGAGAACACAAAATGGGCACAGATGTAGCATTGCAGCGTGCAAAAGTGGGGCACTAAATGGTGCATTAACATAGAGCTGAATTCTGCTGTCATTAATCAGGCCCTATTCAGAAAGCAAGCAGTGAGGCTCTTCCCTGCATAAAACACCCCTATGATTTGGCTTTTAATATACAATAATCTCATTTAAATTTGACTGAATTCACTGAACTCTATGAACTCAGAGTGGTTGCTCAGGTACACATTAATGGTGAACTGGCTGTAAATGATAATTTGCTCCACAGAAGCTATTAACTCTTACTGCTTTTTTTTTTCTTTCCTCTCTGATTTCCAGTGCAGATTGAAAGCATTTCTCAAGCCTTGCATCTTATTTGATGTTTAAATGCAAAGAACCTAGGAAGACTTGTCCTGAATTATTGTCATTTACAAGAAGGAAGTGAACTTTTATGGAAGTCCAAAGGCCTTTCTGTGTTCAGAAGCTGAGCTGGTTTAACTTTGTTCTCCCTTTGCATTGATGTAGCTTCATAACCACCCAACGGGAAGTGATGGTTTGAATGTTGTAAAACTGGTGGAAATAACAGGATTATCTTTGACTAGCCACAGGTTTTTCCATGTCAGGAATTTAACCAGCCTGAAATCATTCTTCCCCCAGATGCTGGTTGTTTTTTTCTTTTTAGAAGAAAGGACTAAATAATATATTTAAAGCTTATACATGGCATTACTACTCAGTGCAAAGCCTGCAAAAGTCAGTGGAAAGGACAAGAGGTAGGCAGGGGAAGCAATCGGCCACAGCCAGACCTCTGCAAACCAAAACCATTATTTCTTCAAGTTGGAAAAAAGGTATTTGTCAGTTGGGTGAAGGGTAGGACCTAGGAAAGCCATCCTAGTCAGCATTTTTGTTATCCATAAATTTTGGAGCCACCAGCAGCAGTATCAATATGTTGTAATTGGAGAGAAAACCCCGAGTGCTCGTTGCAAGCTTCTCATACTCTCTCTTCATAATTATTAATTCTCATTTCCTGCAGCTATACTGGCCCACAGGAGGGAAAGTCCAATCTCCTTCCACCTCTCCAGGCTGGACCAGCTCCCTGGGGTGCATGATGGTGCGAGCGATGGTTCTGCCTTCTGCTGGGGACATCCTCAAAGGTGTGTGTGATAGTTCAGGTGTTGGCACCCCTAGCACTCTGCTCATACCCACCATCACCTTCCAGGTCTTGTAGAGATGATCAGCTGGTGGCAGTTCCTCAATTCTCTAAACTGGTTGTGAATCACTCAAAACTTTTCAAAACTCTTGGTTTTGAAGGTACCAGGTTTCCTGTCTGAAGTTCTCCCAATATCCGTTCAGCATTGTTGTTCTTCCGTTAGGAATATTTTTTCCTGTATATGAAAATAACTGCAGTAATGTTTGCACGATAAAAATGGAAGTTTGCTACATGCCTTCAATGGATTTTTTATACTGAGCCTTTGTTAATATCACTGTTCACAGCAGTAATTGTATGGAAAACAGAAGTTCCAATTTTACTGGCTTTGCTTTTGGTCTGCTTCCATAAATATCAACAGTGTTAGAAAAATGTGAAAATCTCTTATTTTATGTTAACTGAAGTAACGATGACAACATACAACAATGTATTTCTTTTAAAATTGAATGGTGGTAAAACTGGCATTATTTTATGTCAATTCTCGATTTGCATCAAAAATACTCTAGCTAGTGGTGTAAGCTGGTTTATGTTCAAATTTTTCAATTTTTCTTTCACTTCTTAAAATGGTCACTTCTCTGGTGAACGGATCAAATGTTAATGATGGTTGAAAGGTTATTTCTGAGCCACGTAAGATTTAATAAAACCATAATTTTGTATTTTACTGCTTCAGTGGGGAAAAGCTGTTAATTAGGAGTGCCACGGTAAAGAAAACTGCTTTTTGGCTCTGCCTACCAGCTGGTTTATTCTTCTTTATAAACAATTGGTCCCACTTAATGACCAGACCATACTGTATTTACTAGCTACCGTCAAGCATTCCCAGACCTCATAGTTTTATGTCTGTGAAACAGTTGTATATTATGATCTCACCTCACGATACAGAATCTCTCTATTCAAGTTCATACATGACGTGGAAAGTCTCCGAGATGTACTCTGAGGTGTAAAATTAGTGTAATTCCCCTGGAATGAAAGAGATGTGCCAATTTATATCAAGTGAAGCTATGGCCCACAATATCTCAAAGACATTTACTTTTGTCTAGCAAACAAACACTCTTCATTTCAATGGAAAATCACGCTTATGTCTCTCCTTGCTCATGTACAGAAGGAGATCAAAGATGGTACAATCTGCTTGTAAAGCAGTGTTTAATATGACAGACAATTAATATGATAGTATCAGGGAAATGAAAATCTATTCCATGCCTAGGTGTTTCCCCTCATGGACTGGAAAACTACTCGGTTTATCATTTTCTGTCTTTAGGCAAAAATGTAACTCTTATTTGCATGTTTGTCAGTTTGTGCTTGAGAGTACAAGATTTACTTAAAAACAAGCTCAGCCAGCTAAATGAAATGCCAATGGTTTTATTATCCTGAGAGAGCAAAGCACTTAAGCCCATGATTAAAATGAATTTAATTGAATTTAAGCGTGTGCTTAAAATAAAGCCTAGCCATAAATACTTCACTGAATAGATGGGAGATTATTCTCATGCTTAAATGTAAACCCTAATCGGTATTTGCCTAAAATTGAGGTTTATAGCCTTCTATCAGCAGTTCCAACTATCCCACTAATAAAAACTGGCACCAAAACCAGAGGTTTTCTAAGAAATTTGTTTGACAGAATGAAGATCAAGGTCCTGCTTATATAATGAATTGGCGGAGTAGGTTTGAAACAAGAACACAAATATTAAAATCTGGGTGTGATGAGTTCTGTATAAGAAAGGCAGGAAAGAGCTTATTTCAAATTGAATTGTGTGGCTTTCTCAGAAACACATCCTTGGTAATCCAGAATGAAAACACATCCTTGTTCTACGAAATCCCACAATGTCAGTATTTAGGGGGTAGTGAGAAGTGCAGTGAAGCTACAACCACTCTGTGTTTTCACACCTGAGATCCTCTGTATCAGGTCAGTCTTTGCAATTCAAATCTGGGGGCTGAATTAAAAATTTCAGCTATGAAATTGCCACTGATACATCTGACTGATTTGGGGCATGTGGCATTTTTCTAGCTGAACTTAATTTTCTTTGTATTTCTAATACAGGTGAACATGCCTTTCTCTTAGAAAGTGTAGTTATTAAATATTCATCAAGTATTTTGCTGTCCTTTTGAGCTGGACCAAAGAAACTCTGGCCTAAATCTGTCCCATTGGCTTATCTAAATTTGTTAAAACACCTTGTGCAATACACTGCATTTTGCTGCTAGTGTGGGGAATGAGGAGAATGGACAAATGGAAAAGTTCAGCTGTGATGCCATCTCATCGCTACCAAAGCACAAGTTTTGGAAATGACTTTTCCATTAGATGTTCTATTACTGTTTTAAAAGGATTTTTTTTTTTCTATCAAAACACAACTTTTCAAACACTAACTGATCCTCCTCCCTGCTACCATTTTCCCTTCACAGAAAATGTAAAAAAAGCCAGATTTTTTTTTTTCCTGTTCAACATGAAGGGAAGTTTCCCATTATTGCACCGTTCTGATATCGCTGGAAGTGACCAGATGCACATTTTAAAACATAACGTTCTTTGTGGTACATAACGATATAAAAACGTGGATATAATAAGATGGATGAAAAGATGTTACATGGTTAGTTCAGTGGGGGGCTGGAGATACTGACTGTAAGCTCTGCACAGTTGTGCTCTACCATACTGAAGCTTCACTAAATTGAAGCTTCTATTTAAATTACCTTTAATGTGGAGTTCTTAATAATAGTTTCTTAATGTAGATTAGAGTAATTAATGCATATTTGAGTTACACAGTGTAAACTCATTACTGACTTTTTTGGAAGCTTTGCTCCTCAACATATTGAGAAAGCCAGAGTGGTACAACCAACAAAAATGATTTCACTGGTTTTGATGAGAAGAATTTTACTTCTATGAACAGAGGAAGGGGATCTGTAAGAAAGATGGGGACAGACTTTTTAGCAGGGCCTGCAGTGATAGGACAAGGGGTGATGGTTTTAAACTAAAAGAGGGGAGATTTAGACTAGATGTAAGGAAGAAATTTCTCACACTGAGGGTGGTGAAACCCTGGCCCAGGTTGCCCAGAGAGGTGGTAGAAGATCCATAACTGGAAACATTCAAGGTCAGGTTGGACGGGGCTCTGAGCAACCTGATCTGGTTGAAGATGTCCCTGCTCACTGCAGGGGGGTTGGACTAGATGACCTTGAAATATCCCTTCTAACCCAAACCATTTGATGGTTCTATGATAAGTGTAATTTATAAATATGTAACACTATTTGTAGAATGGTGGAGGGGTGGAACTGAGATATTGTTGTAGGGAACTTGCTTTGGCAGGGGGGCTGGACTAGATGATCTCCTGAGGTCCCTTCCAACCCCCACCATTCTGTGATTCTGTGATCATACAATCTGGATAAAATACAGACTAGAGCTTGTGATATTTTAGACAATAAAATATGACTGTAGTGAGATGTGAGTTTCAGGGTGAAAAGCAGTTCTCCTAAGAGCATATGAAGAACATGAGCATGACCCTACTAAGTGGGATCATCAAAGGTCTGTCTGGCTCAGTGCCCTGTATATCAGCCAGAGGATGCCCAGAGAAAGAATGCAAGTACAGGGCAAGCAGTAATTGTGCTGAATACTCTTCCAGCAATTTGCAACCCAGGGACTTCCAGAGCCAGAGGTCAGTGTCTTTATATTTAGTGACCTTTACTGGGTTTTTCTTCTGTGACTTTGCTCTGTCACCAGCTTTGGTTTTTGAACTCATAAGCTTTTAGTACTCACAGTTTGGTGGCAGAGATTTGAAGCCCTTGTTACACTTTATGTAAAGAACTACCTTTTTCTTGTCAAAAGCCTGCAGCTAAGCTTCTTTTTACCTCCCCCAGAACTGGAAGACAAAGTCTTCTTTCACATTCCCTGTTCTACTTGGGCTTTTTGCAGATGTCTGTAATATCCCTTCTCAGCTGTTTCTTTTCCAGATGGAAGAGACTATTTACGCATTCCATGCGTGGGACCCATTTGATGCTTCAGATCACTCCTTTTGGCCTTGTCTGTACCTCTGCCAGTTACAGCATTTCTTTTTGAGATGGAAAACCAGCACTCTGCATGGAACCGGAGATGCAGGTGCACCAGGAATAGGCAGCATCATAGCAATCTTCATGGCCTTGTTTGCCATTCCTTTTCTAGTAATTCCTGACATTCACTGCATTCCTTGGTGATGAAAAATGCATTCAACACCTGTATTGAGCTATTATAAAACCTTGTTGAGTAATAGTATGTTAGAGCACATCATCTTGGAAGTGACTTCACTCCCACACGTGCAAATTTACATTTGTATTTACACCAAATTTCATCTGCCTTTTGTTTCCCATTCAGTTTGGTCAACTCCTCCTTCAGTTCTTCACAGAGTCCTTGAATCCCAGACTGGTTTGGATTGGAAGGGACCTTAAAGCTCATCCAGTTCCAACCCCCCTGCCATCAGCAGGGACACCTTCCACTAGACCAGGTTGCTCAAAGCCTCATCCAGCCTGGCCTTCAACACTTCCAGGGAGGAGCAGCCACAGCTTCTCTGGGCAACCTGGGCCAGTGTCTGACCACCCTCACAGTGAAGAATTTTTTTCCTAATATCTAATCTAAACCTCCCCTCTTCCAGTTTGAAGCCATTTCCCTTTGTTCTGTCACTAGCTGCCCTTATAAAAGTCCCTCCCCACCCTTCCTGGAGCCCCTTCAGGTACTGGGAGGCCGCTGTAAGATCTCCCTGGAGCCTTCTCTTCTCCAGGCTGAACAGCCCCAACTCTCTCAGCCTGTCCTCACAGCAGAGCTGCTCCAGCCCTCGGATCATCCTCGTGGCCTCCTCTGGACTTGTTCTAACTGGTCCATGTCTTTCTAGTGTTGGGGGCTCCAGAACTGGATACAGTACTCCAGGTGGGGCCTTATGAGAGCAGAGCTGAGGGGGAGAATCACATCCCTCGACCTGCTGCCCACGCTGCTCTGGATGCAGCCCAAGATAGAGTTGGTCTTCTGGGCTGCAAGCGCACATTGAGTCCTCATCTTCACCTTCCTAGACAACTTCGTTACCCGCTGATCGTCTTACTGCCTTCTCCAGCTCGCTCACCAATATGTTGAGCAGCACCAATGCCCACAGTCTTTGCCTGTGAGATTCCACTTCCCTCTGCTGTGAAAAGTAACCAGGTACTGCCAGTCTTTGCTGCCTCTCTTTTGAGTAGTTATACCTCCTTAGGAGACCATACCTCCTTTCCCCTGGCAGATCATCTTGTCAGAAAGGTGGGAGATATTGCCAAGAGTCTTTTAGAAATCCAGGTAGAATCCATCAAGAATAATATTATTTTACTCACTGCTGGCTGAATCCTTCAAAGAAATCCAGTAGTGACCTGCAAAGTCTGACTTTCCTTTGACAAGCCACGCTCATCCTTCCCCACTGTATGCCTTATGGAGGGGTGTCTGAACCTTCCCTTCTACCTTTGGCTCAGATCTTGCCCGATAATTGGAGCTCTGGCAAGGGAACTCAAACTCACAGTGTGAGGAGACAAAAGGTTTCTCACAAACTAGGGTTTGAGAGAATTGAGCTGATCATTCAGACCCAACCCTAGACCTCTTCATGAAGTCCAGTGGCTAATGATTAGATATAATAATTATAATTTCATTATTTTAGTATGAAATGCTTTGATTCTGCAAGCATCTAATCGCATGGATTTTATTTTCATTTTGAAGTGGTTTTTCTAGGGTGTGCAGCTGTCAGGCTGTTCCTGTTACCTGGACTTTGAAACCTCTATGAGCTCTGTTGTCAACAAGAGCAATCAGCTTTTATTGTGCTTAGCTCAGTAGATTCACAGAGAACGATCTGTCTTTTGTAGGTTTACACTCTAATTTATAAAAGTTACTCTATTTTTGCCATCTTTGTCTATGCACACAGAGTGGTAAAATACAAATGTAGAGGGCCTGGTATGAAGATCATTACTACTTTATAATTGTGATCGTTACTACTTTTATAATTGTATTTTTTACATGAAAAATGCCATTATCCTAATTAAACTGGCCCATTTTGAAGTGTGTGTGTGCATAGACATACCATCTGAATGCCTTAAATGTGTATGTATATATTTATATATGTGTATATATATTTATGTGTGTACATATTTATTTATTTATATGTATCAGACATGTATATACACATTTATACCCATTAAATGCATTCAGATGGCGAGTATTCTCTTTGTGCAGAGAGACTTAATGCAAAGAGTCAATACACTGGGATTGTCATTGTTCCCATTTTTGCAAACTAGAGAAATGATTCACTGAAAGGACTCAGCCAGCTCCGGCAAAGCCAGGATTTACACCGGCAAAGGGCTTTTTGATCTCCAGATTGTACGAAAAGACACAGCACAAAAGATGGCTGCGTTGCATCGGAGCGACGAGCGTTATTCCAGGATGAAGGAAGGAAGTAAAAATAGACTTGACACACAAGTATTGCAGAAAGTTTCTAAAGTGGGAATTTGAATTCTCTGCAGCCAGCCCTGGGTGTGCTCTGCTGGGTGTGTTACTTGATCCGGTCCCCGCAGCCTGGGGACCCTCCGCACAGGGCTCCTCCCCAGCTGCCAGCATGAGCCAGAGAAATAGAAATCACTCGGAAGGGAGCTAGTGAAAAAAAAAAAATACAGGGTCAGAAAATGGAGCTGCAGTAATTTTCTGGAAGGTAAAGCTCTGTTCACTTTTTATTAGTTGTTTGTTTAGTTTTTTTGGTTTGGTTTAGTTTTGTTTTGTTTTTTTAATGCGAGCCTGCCTGCTGCTGAATTTGTAAAGCTTTGAAGTACGTTTTGCAGCAGAGGGAAGGAGATTCTCAGAGATGGCGTCACTTTATAAAAGCTTCCAGATTTTACTGAGCTTCTTCTTGTTTGTTTTCTTTTTTTTTTTTTCCTTTTTTTTTCCCCTAAGGTGGGAGGGGGTTGTACTATTTGTAATGCAAGTGGGCGATGTGGCCAAGATCTAAATATACGCCTGTGAAAACAGAACCCCTGAGATAGCGACACCGATAGCAAAGGCTATTGTTAACTTTTGGGATTCCAATTAAATCCTGCAATGTTAAATATTTATTTAATTACTGGATAGAGAGCAGGAGTTCTCTCTGACTACATTAATGGAGTTGGAATAGTGCAGTAAGGGAGAGTTTTTTCTCCTACACAACCCCCTCCAAACCTAAATAGCTATAGGCAAGCACAGGCTGGAATATGAACATTAAAGGACAAAAAGTTTCAGCTTTGTTTTAGGAATTATATTTCAGTCAGGGAAGCAAACTATATTGCATGTATTTTTCCGTATCTTCAGCTTAATCCAAACATAACATTCCAAAGGATAAAATCTGTTACAAAATAAAACTGACTTCGTGACAGCTGAACTTCTACGCAGAGTCTAAAAATTATCTAAAAGCGCCTCGAGAATCCTAAATGTCATTCCCAAGATGTGGTGAATTGTAATGAGGGTTGGGAACTATTTTAGTGACAGTGCCCTACATGGGGCCCATCTAAGCAGCTGGAGCACTGATGAACTTTTTATTTTTTTCCTTTACTGTGTGACATACGAAGGTGTTTAGACAATAACAATAATCCTAATTTATTTCAGATTTGCAAAAATGTAACCAAAATTGAAAATGTGTTGTTTGCCTTTTGATTTTCCTTCCTGTATTTCCTTTTCAGACATATGGGGCAGTGCTTAAAGAGTGGAAGAAAACTCAGCAACAATAGAATAGTGAATGAAAAAGAACATTTTTTATTATTATCATTACAAGAAAAAAACCCCAAACAACTATTTTGTGATTTGCTCATCTTACTGGCTTCTCCAAAAAGTTTTAATTTTTGTTTCAGCAGATGACCCAGTTCCCTGTGCACCTAACAAAAAGCAGAGAAAGGAAAATAAGATTTCTGTGGAAATTTTGCAAAGAGAAGCAAACAGCTTGCAACATGCTGTCTAAAACCTGCACTACGCTAAGCCCAAAAGCACTTTAATTTTATAATAGCCACTATTATGCTTGTATGTGAAGATCTTGATAGCGTAGAGGAAATTATTAAACCCAACTATTTGGTCATGAGGGTGAAAAAAAAGTTGTGTCTGTGAGTGTGCCACGAAATGTCAATACAAGTGGTAAAGGCCCAGCATCCTGTCACCTGGGGAGTCTGGCAGGAATACAGCCAGGAGGAGAAAGTCAGGTCCTGTCGGTTCCTACCTGAGAAAGCTTGAGTGTTCCACACTGCCATCCCTAATTGTTTTGTGTTATGAAATCCTGAGGTGATAAAACGGCTGTTAGAAAGTTGGCTTGTGAGTAATTAAGTGTAGGTCTAGCTATTAAAACCTGATTTGTTACTCATAGGCTAGGCTGATCTGCTGCGTCTTCTCTCCAGGTAGAGATAAACTCAGTGTCCTTTTCACTGGTCTAAGCCAACAGTATCTGCATAATGAATGGAGAGAGATTTTAGCTATAGGTGTTGTTCAGACATACACAGTGGGATGAATGACCTTTATCGTTATAGGTACAATTATTGTAACAGATCATTTCTGTTTCAAACTGTTCCTTTTCCCTTTCCTTTTATTTACTTCCAGGGGAAATGCTGGAGGATGTGTATGCTTCTTGGGTTCAAGTTTCAAATACTGATTTTACTCATAAGCAAAAGTTTCCCCCTTTTTTTAAAAAAAAAAAAAAAAAAAATTCTGTTTCAGAGTGTTTCTGTTTATGACATTCAAGCTTCTCCATAGAGTGGGTGTAACCAGGAGAAGAATTTGGCCCATGAACTGAGCTAAATTTTCAGTGCTTCCACTATTTAGAGCTCCCTTGTGCTAAAAATAGTTTTCCTGTGGTTTTGGCCATGTGGCCACAAATACAAGTTTTCAGTGCACAGTTATTGTGGATGTTGGTCTCAACTATTGCTACAAGAAATGGAATTCTAACTCATGACTGTGTCAGCAGATGATTATGTTGAGTGTGAGGCTGTATGTTAGATCCCTTCACTGTCCCCAAGTGAGAAAGTGGCCCACCCAGATGCCAGTCACTTCCAAAAGGGAGCATGAGAAGGCAGCGCTTGGGCTGGGGAGTGAAGAGCCCTAGGAAAAATTAGGTCTATGTAGGTGAGAACATTGAGGAATACACCCGGGAGGCTCCAAGTCTGGTGTAGGACATCAAACAAGTGGTAGGGAATGGAGTAAATCTTTAAGAAGAAAATAAGATATAGTTTTCTTCATGGCTAATTTTGAGTAGAGTTTTCATAAAAGAAAAAAAAAAAGCTCATAGTGATCACCTGGTGATGGTAAGTGGCAGGAAGTTAATCATGATGTTAGAGTTGTTCTCTTTCTGTACTACCTTTTCCATCCCACTTCTATGATCCAGCTTCTCTGCTGTCCACAGGTATTAGATCTAGTTTGTTGCAGACAGCTTTTAGGAGGCACGGCCTATCTTTCTTCTGAGTTCAGCAGTGGGTGGTCAGACTCCAGAAAGTATTCTTATAATGTGAGGTAATGTTCTGGAAATAGTTGAAAATCATTGATTTAGAAGAATGAGAGTACTACATGTTTCTCTACTGCTGATGCAATGCTGAAGGCAAACTGGGAGATGGTCTAGAATAGCCTCACAGGAGGACTAGTCAAAGGAATGGTGCCATCTAAAATTCTTTTCTTTATCATTTCCTCTGTGAGAGCAGTGTACTACTTTGTGTTAACCAGCTGGGACATTTTTTTCATTCCTCCAAGAAGGTTTCCACCCCTTGTTCCAAGAAGCAGATCCAATTTAGCAGTACTTTGCCCTGCCCAGACTCTATCCACAGGTGTCAATGGAAGAGGGTTCACACTTTGATATGGACTTTGTGATGGTTCTCAGGAAAAGGCTTCTCTTACTCGTTATTTCTTATACATCTTACTCTTCCTGCAGCGTTCTTTTCCCCTTCTTAGGATTTTGTCTTTTTTTACATGTTTTTTAGACATTTATCTTTTGAATTGCATGTTCAGTTTTGCACCTTTAGTTGACTCTCAGATCTGTCAAACAGGTTATACCATCCCCAATATATTCACATTTTTATTCTGTAGAGCATGAAGAGACACTGTTGAGCTGAACTTACAAAAGCTTTACAGAGCGTCTTTGTTTCGAACATCTCCATAGATGTACCAGTATTCAGTTAACATGTCTCGTCTCATTTATTCTTCCAGCCTAGGAAGAAAAGTTTGCAGCTTTAAACTTGCTGGGAAGTACACCTTTAGCTTGCCTTTCCCTCCCTTGGTCTACAATTTCATGTTAATGTCTTCTATCTGTAGCTTCAGGAAACAAGAATTATTCTTCTGCCCTTTTCTCTGTACTGCTGGGTGAGTTGAGTCATGGAAGGTATCCAGAAGTGTAACAATAACTTAATTTATAAAGGTTATTTAATTTATTCTCCTAGAATTTATTCTTCCCCCTCTACTCTGCCCTGCTGAGGCCACATCTGGAATATTGTGTCCAGTTCTGTGCCCCACAGTTCAAGGACAGGGAACTGCTTCAGAGAGTCCAGCGTAGAGCCACCAAGATGATGAAGGGAGTGGAGCATCTCCCTGATGAGGAAAGGCTGAGGGAGCTGGGGCTCTTTAGCTTGGAGAAGAGGAGACTGAGGGGAGACCTCATTAATGTTTATAAATATGTTAAGGGTGAATGTCAGGAGGATGGAGACAGGCTCTTCTCAGTGATGCCCAATGGTAGGACAAGGGGCAATGGGTGTGAGCTGGAACACAGGAGGTTCTGCTTAAACGTGAGAAGAAACTTCTTTCCAGTGAGGGTGACAGAGCCCTGGGACAGGCTGCCCAGGGAGGGTGTGGAGTCTCCTTCTCTGGAGACATTCAAGACCCACCTGGACGCCTTCCTGTGTGATCTCATTTAGGTTCCTGCTCTGTCAGGGGGATTGGACTGGATGATCTTTTGAGGTCCCTTCCAATCCCTAATATTCTGTGATTCTGTAATTCAAAGGCTGTGAGACAGTGCGTGTAACTTCACAGGAGCCCACACCACCAAGGGCCTTGTAGATAAACACTTTTAATATATTTCCTCCAGACAATAAACAGTTTTTGTTCATTTTCTTACATACATGATGCGATGTACACAATGTTTGCATTGCCTTCTTGTCGTGAGGCAGCCCCTTACCATCTACTGCACTTGTTCTCAGCGTGCTGTAAATGGCAGGGTTATTTAAGAGACCCAAATGGCCATGGCGAATGCCACCTCCCTTTCCACTTGCTGAACTCTGCTCAAACATAACACTGTTTTTCTGCCTCAAAAATATACGTAAAGGTATGTATAGTATGTTAGCCCCTCCTTAGCCTTTCCCACCCTGAAACTTTTCAAACAGGGATGGCATGTTCCTCTTTTCACTGCCAAAAAAAAAACAAACCAAAATTCCTTTCTCAGCATTTCCCCCTTCCCCCGTTTCTTCTCAGCTGACAGCTGTGAGAGTGGAACTTTCTTGAGATATCCTATCCATTTCCACCCAATTCTGTTTTTAAACTAGATTTGGTTTAAATATCCAAGCCATCTTTCACACTACAGGATTTTTTTTAACATGATTTTAAAGTAGCTTTGCAAATGTTTCATGTTAGAGACATGGGCTGGTTTGTGTTTTGGTTTATTTATTTATTTATCTATCTATTTATTTATTTATTCATTATTCCTCCCTCCCCCCAGAAAGTTGATAGGGAAATTAAGTTGAACAACGCAGTCATTTTAGAAGTCACAGGAAGCCCAAAATTTCATAATAAAGCTACCTTTTTCAAGAGTATTTCCTTATAATTCAAACAATCTATTTGATTTTCCAACTATTCCTTTCTAACCCAACAAAAAAAATCCCATTAAGAAATATGGGGATTGTATTCAAAATCTGGAGAGAAAAATAAAAATCATGGAATTTAAGATACTTGTTGAACTTCACAGTTGCTTCTCAGCCATGTGAGGCCTGGTACAAACCCGTGGTAGTTTTTCTGTTGATTATTTTGTACTCTGATCAGCCTGTAAGGTTTCAACCAGCTCCAACCTAAACATTTAGAGCAGCACAGCAGTCTTCTGTATTCATCACCATTAGATTGCGCGCAAAGGAATGTGAGACAGGTACTTGTACTTTAGTTGACTTTACAAGGTAGGACCAAAAGTATAAACACATGCAGTTGTCTCTGCAGAATGTGAACGCACAATTAATAATTAAAATAATCAGGTAAGTAGAGGGTTAGCTAGTCATATTTCCTTGGATTATCACTTCCTTGGATTATTCTTCACTGTGAGGGTGGTCAGACACTGGAACAGGTTGCCCAAGGAAGCTGTGGCTGCTCCCTCCCTGGAAGTGTTTAAGGCCAGGCTGGATGAGGCTTTGAGCAACCTGGTCTAGTGGAAGGTGTCCCTGCTGATGGCAGGGGGGTTGGAACTAGATGATCTTTAAGGTCCCTTCCAATCCTAACCATTCTATGATTCTATGATCACAGCTGCACGCCTGTATGTTGGAAAATCTGGGTTTGCCAATGGAAAAAGAGGATTGATGGTTCCGTGCATTACAGAATTCATGAAGTCATTATGATTTCTGGAACCTGTGTTCAGGAAGCCTTGAATCTGCTTGTTGCAAACTTTTCTTGAACTTGAGATGGTCTTAGAGTGGACCCACTGGAGCACAGCACTAGAAATTTAAGCGATGGAAATACGTATGTACTAGATAGTGGTTTAAGTGGTATTAATTTTATTGTGACCTTGATATACAGACTTGAATAATTAGATAGCAATTATAATATACTTTGTCCATTAGCCTGTCCCATTGGAGATCACTTGAGTTTAGATACTTGGTCTTTGGCCATTCGACATTAGTCTGTGGCAAAATGTCAAAAAAAGAAAGAAGAAAACTGGTTTTCAGCTGGTATATCATATACATTATTAACATTCTCCAAAATCGCCTACATATTGTGTTTCAGAATCACCAAGGAGTGGTGTTCTGCAAGCAAACACATTTAACTTGCCAGTACTTTTAAACTGAGAACATTTTGGAAAACGTTCAGTTTTCCTTGTCCTCTCCCACACACCTTCAGTTTTCCTCATCACTGGAACTGTAAAACCTCCGCAGGAGGAAGCACATCAGCGCTCTGCGTTGTAGCTTCATCTGACAACATACAACTGTTTTGTAACTGCTCAATAAGAGAACATTTTGTTTTGTAGAGACACGATGGCTGGCACATGAACAACACCTAAAATGCCTGCTGCCAATTTGTTGTTTGTTACTTGGTTTATTAATTAAGTTACACAAAAGATTTGGAAAAAGACCAATAGTTGGGTTTTTTTGTTTGGTTGGTTATTTTTTGTCCCTTATTTTGGACTGCCTGGCCAAAGCAGAACAATTGCTGGTGCAGAGATCCATAGGAATCCCCAAAGGTTAGCTCTGTTCTGTGACTAAGTTACACCAAAGCCTTGTTCCTTCTCTGCTGTCATGAACTTTAGTAGAGATATCCTGTTGGGCTATTAACTGACCTCGGTATAGATCTGATCAGAGTACACTGGTGCTAAAAACTTTTGTTTACATCAAAAATAATCAAGAGCCACATAGTTTTTGAAGCGGAAGAAAATGTCTTCAAAGCTCAAATATATTTGAAATTGAAACTTCAGTTTGGCTCACTGGATATTCTTCCCTGTTTTTACAAACTTTACATTGCTTTTTTTTTTGTTGTTAGATCTTTTACCCTTAATTTAGACAAATAAAATGTTCTTTTTAGCTTGATTATATATGTTTTTGTATATAGAGAGTATATACAAAATCAATTTTCATTACATTTGCTTGTTTCTAATATTTTTTTTTCCCAAAAGGAATTTGTTTGATAGCAAGATTCAGTTGGTGTGCCAGATGCAATTGTTATGCCAGATTTTTACTGCTGCAAGATGTCGTAGTTACATATCCTACAACAGAAATACAAATTTACCTACAAATTATGCTTTTGCCCAGTATATCTGTTCCTACGTGGTATTTTTGCCAGAAGAAGAAACTCTTCTGTAGGAATTTCTGTCGTGGATCAGATTAGGATTCAGTTTAACTCAGTACTGTGTCCGAAACAGGCTCCGATCAGCCTTCTCTGAGGAAGGCAGCCTTTGGGTTATAAAGTAATCTTCCTGTAGGAGAAGTTTCCTCTTAAAAATCACTTTGTGGGAGGGATGAAGTGTGAAATACTTTCCCCTAATTGTGGATGTTCCTGTTGCCCATATAAAGCTAAATTTCTCAATGCTGTCAGAGTTCAGGTCTCAACAGTACTTTGTGGTGAGCAGTTCCACCTGCTCGTGACCCAAGTGAAGAAGAGCAGAGCTGGATGCGTTTTTGGTTCAGCCTTCCACATGTTGCTCTAAGGTATCTTGTCTTTTGGAAGGGAAACAGGACTTTGCCAGTTCTTCCCTAGGATGAGAGGTCTTTGAATGGACACGTCATTTTTATTATTGTTTTCAAGGGAAGTAAGCACGTTCTTTAGATCTAGTGGAAATTTAGGTGTTTGGAGGTCCAAAAGTCAGCGGTGTATTGAGGGCAAATTAAAAAAAGGAAACATTCTGAGATTAAGTCATGGCATAGAACCCAATTCTTCTTTAATTTACCCTTGTATCGATTAATTTACATAGTTAAACATGACAATAAACAATTATGCCTGCAGTATGCTTAATCACGGTGAGGTGTTGTGGTGTGTTGGAGGTGGTTTGGGCCTGGTACCTCTCTGAATTCATATTTCTTCTGTGCTGTTCAAAAGATAGTTTTGAGGAAACAGTGGTCACTTCCATTGCACGTGATGAGGACAACTGTGAGAAAAGCACGAGTTTGTCCCATACTGGCATTATCCCAGAATTGCCTTGATTGGAAAAGCCCTTTAAGATCATCGAGTCCAACCATGAACCCAACACTGACCAGTCCCCGACTAACCCATGTCCCTCAGCACTGTGTCTACACGACTCTTCAATCCCCCCAGGGATGGGGACTCCACCACTGCCCTGGGCAACCCCTTCCAATGCCTCAGAACCCTTTCACCAAAGAAATTCTTCCTCACATCCCATCTCAACTGCCCTGGCCACAACTGGAGGCCATTTCCTCTTGTCCTGTCCCTTGTTCTTGGTTGAACAGACCCACCTCCACCTCTCTCCACCCTCCTTCATATGAAAATCCTCATCCGCACAGTCCTTTCTCGTATTCCTAACACTGCTAATACATTTCCTTTAAGTTTTATCTGGTTTTAGTAATTACTACCAGGTGCAGCCACCTGAAGGACCTCAGCTGCACCTCAGTGCTTTGGATAAACCCCAACCGATGCCACCAAACAGCCTCAAGCACCGGGCTGAGGCCGGCGGGTCAGCGTCTGTCACCCACCGGGAAGGCAGCAGAGGGGAGGGCACCGGGCGGGACAAGAGCGCTGGATCTCAGCCCCAGAGCAGCCCTGACCCCCGGCTGCCATCATGGCCCGGGGGGGGGCTTGGCGGGCAGCGCTGCTGGGGAGG
>NW_010304315.1:24342-24733 GCF_000700745.2 Antrostomus carolinensis | reverse complement strand
GAAGGGAGGCGGGCTCGGATGAATCGGGCAGGGAAGTAACGCGCTTGGGGCGCTGAGAGCGGAGCCTTTTGTTGGCGCCTTTCTAAAATTAAACCGTCGGTGGAAAAAGGATCTTTGTTACCGATCCAAGTTTCCGCTCCTGCGGGTGCCGCTCGGTGGGCGCGGGGGCGGCCCCGCAGGTCCCCAGCGGGGGACGGGCACCGGGGGTTGCAGCGCCCTCCGCTTCTGCCTGTGTTTGTGCAGAGGGAAAAGCAGAACCCTGGTGCTCGGTGGGGACTTTGTCCCCCCTTTGTCCCATTCTTACTGTGTCGCTTTCGTATCCTTTCTGTTAAGGAACTGACTTTTTCCTGTAACTAATTTTTGGAGGCGTGGCCTTATCAGCAAGCTCATT